>NW_007728564.1:146106-177737 GCF_000696425.1 Galeopterus variegatus
GATGGACCTTGAGAGAATTATATTAAGTGAAACAAGTCAGGCACAGAAAGTGAAATACCACGTTGTCACTTATTTGCGGGAGCTAAAAATAAATAAATAAATTCACACACACACAGAAAAAAAAACCAGCGGGGGTGAGTGGAAGAAGACATAATAACTACAATTCCCTGAAGTTGATACAACGAGCAAACAGAAAGAACATTTTTGGGTGGGAGGGGGGAGAGGGAGGAGGGAGGGAGGTTTCGGTAATGGGCCACAATAATCAACCACATTGTATATCGACAAAATAATTCTTAGTCACTTCCAAAATAAAAAAAGAGTATCTTTATGGTACAGAAATCTGACAAATACCACGTCAGCCAGGTGATCAAGTTCAACATCAAGAATGATAAACCATGTTAATAGTATGTGCCTTTGTTATAATGTGATGAAAATGGCACTTTGCTTCTGTGGTCCTCCTCACAAAAACCCATAACCCCAGTCTCATTATGAGAAAAACATCAAACAAATCCCAACAGAGGGACATCCTGTAAAATATTTGACTAGTATTAACTGTCAAGGCCATAAAAACAAGGAAAATCTGAGTCAGAGTTAAGAGGAATCTAAAGAGATCTGACAACTAAATGTAATGTGGTCTCCTGGGTGGGATCCTGGAACAGAAAAAGATATTAGATAAAACTAAAAAAATCTGAGTAAACTATGGACTTTAGTTAATAAGAATGTATGAATAGTGGTTCATTAAATATAATAAATGTACATACATTTATTATATATTTTATTATTTATATATTATGTAAGATCTTAATAACAGGGAAACAGCATCTGGAGTATACAAGAACTCTCTGTGCTGTCGTCCTAGTTTTTCTGTGAATCTAAAAATGTTCTAAAATATAAAGTCTATTATGTTTTAAAAACCTGCTTAATCTAGATCCCTCTTTCACTCTTTTATTTGAGAGTGACCTTTAACATTCCCATTGAGTTTTTCTTCCTTATAAAATTTTCTTTTGTTGCGTCCCAAACTAATAAGGCTAGGATTTATTTTGGGATGTAACAAACCTATACAGTAACTTCAGGGAGGGGAGAATCCAGGCATTCTGTACTACTGATTAATAGGAGACCAAACCATTCCAGCAACCAGGCATAGTAGAAAACTGTATGAAAGTGTAAGCCTTTGCATGCTTAGCCAAAACTTCCCAAACAGATCTGTGCCACAAGACAACCATTAAATTTTGAGGTCAGGAGTTTCCATATGAACTGCTTTCATTACAAAAGAAAGTTAATATTGTTCATATGAAATGTTTAATTTTGAGTAGGACTGTTACCCTAAGGGTCTTTATAATATGCTCCTATTTAGTCAAAATGTTAATCTGATGGATAGAATTGTTTAAAATTATACAACTAAGTCTTGAGAGTAGTGATTTTCAAACTGTGATCTGAAAGTCTTTAAATACTGTTATGGGTTAAATTGTGTCCTTCCCTCCCAAACTCATATGTTGAAGTGCTAACCCCCAGTACCTCAGAATGTGACCTTGTTTGGAGATAGGGTCTTTACAGAGGTAATCAAGTTACAATGAAGTCATCTAGAGTGGGCCATAATCCAATATGACTGGTGTCTTTATAAAAAAGAGATATTTGGGCCGGCCCCGTGGCTTACTTGGGAGAGTGCGGCGCTGGTAGCGCCAAGGCCGCAGGTTCGGAACCTATATGTGGATGGCCGATGCACTCACTGGCTGAGCGTGGTACTGACCACACTGTGCCAAGGGTTGTGATCCCCTTACTAGTCAGAAATAAGTAAATAAATGTAAGTAAAAATAAAACAGAGATATTTGGACTCACATAGAGAGAAGACATATGTCAAGAGACACAGGGAAGGCCGCAGGTTCGGAACCTATATGTGGATGGCCAATGCACTCACTGGCTGAGCGTGGTACTGACCACACTGTGCCAAGGGTTGTGATCCCCTTACTAGTCAGAAATAAGTAAATAAATGTAAGCAAAAATAAAACAGAGATATTTGGACTCACATAGAGAGAAGACATATGTCAAGAGACACAGGGAGAAGAAGCCATCTACAAGCCATGGAGAGAGTCCTGGAATAGAGTCTTCCCTCACAGCCTTCAGAAGAAACCAACCCTGCTGACACCTTGATCTCAGACTTCAACCTCCAGAACTGTGAGACAAATTTGTTGTTTATTTTGGCAGCTGGCTGGTACAAGGATTGCCTCCCCCCGGTTTGTGGTATTTTGTTACAGCAGCCCTAACACACTAATACAAATACTGTTTTTAGGCACTTTTGAAGAAGGATAGAAGTGGAGACCTAGTTCTCTGTTTTTATGTTGGATTTCTGAGTAAGATTTCTTTGAATGAAGAGTTCCAAACTAATGTTTGAAAAACTTTGTTGTCTAAAAATTATTTTGATATAATTGATTTTGAATTCTTTCTAATCAACAGGTTTAATTGCTTTTTGAGGCCATTCCTTGTTAGTAAATTTCTGTCATTGTCTTAGCCTAGATGCCTCCAAAAACCAGAGCCTGACTTGTACTCAGGTAGTTTTAGAAGGTGATTGCAGAGAGTCTGAGGGTACTCCAAAAAGTGTGTGGAAAGATTCATATTAACTTTCGATTCTGTTTTCTATGAACTTTTTGAAGTGCCCTCATACTAAATGCTTCTTCTATGCTATGCATTATTCTCTTTATGTACAAACCATTGCCACCTGTGCTCTATCATTTTTGTTCAATGCTTTTCTTCATAGATATGAAAAAGACCTCAAAGTAACATTTGTCTAAATAATTAAAATTTCACACTAATAAAATTCTGAATTAGAGGAAGCCTAATTAATTTGCAACATATACCATATATAATGTTCAAAATTATAAAACAAGTTGTATCTGTCAGGGTTCTCTGGAGAAACAGAATCAATAGGGCATATACTGTATATATTGAGAGTTATTTATGGAATAAGTAAAGGTATTGGCTCACACAGTTGGGACAGCTGGCAAGTCTGAAATGGGTAGGGCAGGCTGGCAGGCTGGAAACACCGTCAGGGGTTCATATTGCAGTCTTGAGGCAGTATCTTCTCGATACACCCCAGTTTTTGCTCTTAAGTCTTTCAACGATTGGATAAGACACACCCATATTATTGAGAATGATCTCCTTTATTTAAAGTAAACTGACTGTAGATGTTAACCACAGCTACAAAATACCTTCATGGCTACACCTAGATTACTGTTTGATTAAATAACTGGGCACTATAGCCTAGCTAAGTTGACACATAAAATTAAGTGTCACACAGGTCAAGAAGTGAAAACCTAGGGGCCTTCATTTTCTTCCCTACCACCCTGGGAATTCAGAAAACACTCCCGCTCAGTTTCTTTTGAGGAGCAGCCACAGTGACACCATCATTTTAACCCATCTAGGTAGCTTTATGGAAGAAAGTTAGTGAAGCAGGTATATCCTTGCAGGGAAAGAACGCTACCTTGGATAGAAGTAATGTTTGTGACAATGATAGAATGATTTCTTTCTTTTTCATCTCTGAACTATCCCCCAATAATGTGTGAAAATGGAGCCAAATAATCTGTAAGTCTACACATTATCAGCTCTTCAAATAAACCCCAGTGGAAACACCAAGGTCCAGGGTTCAATCCCTGTACCGGCCAACCGCCAAAAAAATAAATAACAAACAAACCCCAGTGGAAATCATCTGGTCCATCCTCTTTGTTTACAAGCAAGGAACCTGAGACAAAGAGAAATTAAGCAACTTGTCTGCAATTTTATCCCATGTCAGGGGCAGACCCCAAAACAGAACCCAGTCATCCTCAGCCCTAGAGTGCTATTCATAACATCAAACCACCTTTGTGGACAATAAAGATGAATATCAGTAGCTAAAGAATGGGTTTTTTCACTTGTTCATAATTCCATTTGCCCACAAAATAATAATGTGAAGGTTATTTTTTAAAGTACATATTAGATAATATTAGGGATTACTGGCTAATTTTGTCAGTTGCGATAAAGGCACTGGGGTAGTATAAACAAATTTTTCTTAATATTTTGGGATGTATGAGTGTACTGCATGTATTTTCTTTAAAATACTTAAGAAAAAATATAAAGAAAATATGGCAAAATATTAACAATTGTTAATATGTGATGGATATATGAGTATTCATCATATTATTCTCCCTACTCTTTGTTATGTTTTAAATTTTTCATAATAAGTAAAAAAGAAGGAAGTTCACTTTCTTTCTGTTCCTAGGCTTGCGGGCCAGTATTAATTTATTCATAACACATTCACTCTTCTTGCATAGTCACAGAGTCAATAAACCTGCATCCTATGTCCCTAGGCCTGTGCACATTCAATGCTCTAGACTGGAAATCTAATCCCATGTCAGGGGATCCCAAATTGCCCCTACATGGGCATGTTCATTCCCCCTTGATACTTGTTCTAATATTTTCAAAAAGAAAAATTATCACAACATGTTTATATCTCTTAAAAAGACACAAAACCTTCCTATCCTTCCCTTCATAGGTTGCTAAATAAGCATTAATCTCTATCTCAATCATCAATTTATTTTTAGTGTCTTATTCCAACATAGAATTGAAAGACTAGTTAAAACCCAACTTTATCTACCTTAATGTCTTAGTCTGTTTGTGCTTCTATAACATAATACCTGAGACTGGGTAATTTATAAATAAAAATGTATTTTCTCACAGTTCTAGAGGCTGGGAAGTTCAAGATCAAGGCACAGGCAGATTCAGAGTCTGGTGAAGGCCTGTTCCTCATAGATGGCACCCTCTAGGTGTCCTCACACGGTGGAAGGGATGAAAGAGCAAAAGGGGACAAACACTGTGTCCTCACATAGTAGAAGAACAGAAGGGAGCAAATCCACTCTCTCAAGCCCTTTTAAAATGACCCTCATGGCTTCAACACCTCCTAAAGGCCCCTCCTCTTAATTCTATCACGCTGGTGATTGTTTCAACATAAGAATTTTGGGGGACAGTTCAGACCATAGCACTTGGCGAGCATCCAAGTTACTCATTCCTTCCATGAGATTGTAGCCAATCTTTGATTTCCATCCTTTGTGGTCATTCATAGAGAATTATAGTTACCCGTATTCCTTTCCATTTGTCCTACAGAATGAATGGCTGGGCGAGCATCCAAGTTACTCATTCCTTCCATGAGATTGTAGCCAATCTTTGATTTCCATCCTTTGTGGCCATTCATAGAGAATTATAGTTACCCGTATTCCTTTCCATTTGTCCTACAGAATGAATGGCTGAGGAACTTGTTCTCATGAAAATAAAGGAGATGGTGTGTGTCAGAGAGCAAAGAAGGATGGGATTGGTGGGGGCGGATCAGCAATTTTATTTATGCCTAACCCCTTTCTCCC
Source organism: Galeopterus variegatus (assembly GCF_000696425.1). Classification (NCBI taxonomy): domain Eukaryota; kingdom Metazoa; phylum Chordata; class Mammalia; order Dermoptera; family Cynocephalidae; genus Galeopterus; species Galeopterus variegatus. Next base: position 151,491 of record NW_007728564.1, read on the forward strand.
TTGTTGCCTCCAATATAGAGGTTTGAAAGTCAAATACTGGGGCTTCTGGTCAAGATGGTGGAATAGACAGTCCCCAGCATCACTCTCACACCAATCAACCAATTTACAGCTATAAAAAAGCAACAACAGCCAAGCTGGGGCTGCTAGAGCTCAGAGGAAGAGGAGGAGAGACCTACAGAGTACATGAAGGTGGGAGAAGCCACGATGAGAGAAAGAAAGAACCGCTTTGAATGTTTTGAGCCCCAGACGCTTCAAGGCTAGAGCTGGTGAATGCACAGAACAGGAGCTTCTGTGCCCTTCGGATGAAGTTGCTTGGAGGCAGCAGGGGAGAAGAGTGCCTTGGTGGCCCCAAGGCCAGCAGGACCACTAACATGGTTCCCATGGACCCACATAGGAGCAAGGAGCCACAACAACTGAAAAAAGCAGGCACTCAGGCTGGTGAGTCATCGCAAGGGACCCGCACATGGCCCATCCCAGGGGAAGTGTTTGGAGTGCGGGTGGTAGGGAAGATGGACCCACCAGGGGGAACATTGGGGCACAGCAAGGACAGCTGCTGTGCCCCCCAATCAGCACAGGACCATTCGGTAGAGACTTGTCAGGAATACAGATCTGTAGGGAGTGCAGTTTGCTGAAAAGACTTAGGCCTGGGCCAGAGTTTCTAAACAACCAAGGTGTACTTGTTCTCACAGGACCCAAAAGTACCTATAAAGTCAACCATTAAAACCTGAGCTGCATAAAAAGCCTTCCCAGGGAATCAGCAGCAAAGCAGAAATTTAGCTGAACCACAGGGCTCAAGTGCTGGTCCCCACAAGAAGATCCCCATTTTAGAAGTAAGCAAAGGACAACAAATAACTTCCAGCACAGAGTTTAAGTGATAGGAACAGCAAATAATCCAACACAGACCTGGAACAAAAACAAAATACCCACAGACCAGAGACAAAATTTAATATTAACTAGTAAAGGGGAGGGGTGGGATCCCCAGCCATGCCCCCCAACACCCAAAACCAGCACAGTGATGACCACCTAGCCACCGCAGGAAGAGCTCCAGGCTCCTGAGCTGGGGTGGTGGGGGGCGAAGGCTTTAGCCACCCCCCTGACATCTGCACCCAGCCAGCAATGACCAAGCCACCACTGGACGCCCTCTTGTCTCCCCTGCAGGGATGAGGGGGGTGCCACAGGCCTCAACCCTGCCCCTCCTTCTCCCACCCTATTTCCTTCTCTCTTCTCATCTCCCCCTCCCCCCCCAACTGCTCTGCAACATCATAGAATGTAAAAAAATATATTAATAAACTTTAAAAAAAAAAGAAAGAAAGAAAGCCAAATACCGTGCTGTTTTCCCAGCCTCTCTAGCAGCTCAGGATGCTATGTGATCTTGTTCTGACCCAAGGGAATTCTGTGGGGGGCTTCTGATAAAGCATATGTTTTCCTCATTAAAAGGGACAGATGTGGGAAGTGCCAGAATGAAAGTTGTGTGATCCACCAGCACCAAGGCAGTGCAATGTGTGAGGCCTGTGCAGAGCCCAGGGGTGCTACCATGGCTTACAGCAGGGTTGCAGTTAGCGCTGCTGGCTAGGCAAAGCTCCCAAAATTCTGGACAATGTGGGAGATTGGCTTCAGAGCATCTACCACTTTGCCACCAGTAGGAATGATTTCTGGAGGAAATTTATCCTCAATTTAGGACTCTTTGCTGTAGGAGTTTGGCTGGCCAGGAACTTGAGTGACATTGACCTAAAGGCACCTCAGCCAGGGAGTGTAGCCAAGTAGACGAATAGAACCCCTGTGCTGTAGCTGAACCTTCCAAAAACAGAGCCTGCAGTCTGTGACCACCACAAGACATGCCCTGATGGCAGGTGAAGTTTGATTCAGACCATCACCTTCCCCCTTCCCTGCCTGGTTTCCTTTTGTTCCTCGAGTCCATTCAGAACTCCATTCTCTGGTCAGCAGTCAGGCTTCAGCTAAAGTGTTGCCTCTATTCTGTGAAGTTCTGTGCATGGTTCCTAAGTTTCTGCAAGGGAGTGATCTTTGCTCTTGTCCTGGGAGAATAACAATGGTGTTCTAACAAATACTTGAAATAAAGACTGTACACAAAGACAAAAAAGGGGGAGGGAGGCAGACACATGTGACTAACACCTTCTTGAGTCCTTTTCTTCCTGCCTTGAATGCAGACATGATTGTAACTTGAGACCGTGGGGAAAAGGCTAAGAAATAACACTTGCCCTTTCATCAAGCTGCTAAAGCAAAGCCAGCAACTACTAACCCCTGGCCATGTTATTGTGTGAGAAAAATCAAATTCCTGTGCCGGCCCGGTGGCGCACTGCTACAGTGCGCCGCTTGGGAAGCGCGGTGGCACTCCCGCCGAGGGTTCGGATCCCACATACAGACTGGCCGCTCACTGGCTGAGCGAGGTGCGGGGGCAACACCAAGGGTTGCGATCCCGTTGCCGGTCCCGGTCCGGTACGGGCGCGACACTGAGGGTTGCGATCTGTTGCCGGTCACGAAAAAAAAAAAGACAAAAAAAAAGAAAAAAGAAAAATCAAATTCCTATTTGTTTAAACCACTGGAATTGGCATTTGTGAAACTTTTAGCTGAACACAATCCTTCCTGTAAACAGTGCTGGGAATCAGAATATTCCTGAGTGAGAAGAGTGTCTTCTTTGGTTATCTGGCCAAAATCAGGCACACAAAAAGTTGACTCAAACAATGAATATGGCTTAAGATGTTTGTAACCAAGCAAATCGAATTTCTTGTGTATGGTAATCCAGACCACAGTGACCCAAACTGATCTTCAGTTTCTAATAAATTCTCAATTAAGATCTATTACTGGGCTGGCCGATTAGCTCAGTTGGTTGGTTAGAGTGGGGTGTTGATAATACCGAGGTCCAGGGTTCAATCCCTGTTATGAGCCAGCTGCCAAAAAAAAAAAAAAAAGAAAAGAAAAAGAAAATGGTCTATTACTTTGAAACTCTGAGCTCAATTTTAAAATACTCCTTCACATTCAAAATGGCAAGACACCAGGAAACATTATTCCCTGTGATGTTTTCTACCATAGAAAAGAATGGATTTGAATTCTGGTTCTATGTGGGCACCAAAGTCACTATGTGGCTTCCAGAGTGACTTATCTGTCACTCCTCTATACAGTGAGGAAAATAATGCATATCCTGCCTATTTCATGCAGGTACAAAAGAAATAATTTACATGAAGATATCCTTGAAAAGGATGACGTGATAACTCATAATGAAATACCTGATTCAAACAGTGGTCAGAGGGTGATGCGAAGTCTCCAAGAGGAACTGGGCTGACATCACCTGAACCCACTGATCAATCTGAGCTTCACTCAAAACAAAACAAGACATTGTAGCCTCCTGATCTGGTGCAATATGAAATTCACTTCTGATGCATTTTCACCCAAAAAAAATAGGGAAAAAAGCCTGAATCTAAAAGTCTCTAGATTTCACTTCTAGTCTTCAGAAAATGCAGGCATAAAACAAACAAATCTCTACTTCACTGACACATGAAATCTCTGCTAAATGACACCATGAGGAAGCAATTAGCCAAATCCAGAATGTGAAACATTCCTCAGGACAACTGACCTGGTTTCTGAAAAAACTAAATGTCATGAAAAAAGAAAGGATGGAGGGGGTGTGAAAGGAGACACTATAGTAGAAGATTTTAGAAGACTTAAAAGCCATAACAGCAACAACATTTTTAAAAGAGTTAAGAGCCATACAACTAAATACAATGAACATACCTTGTTCGGATACTGATTAAAACAAACCAACTATAAAAAAACAGACAAAATCAGATTTTGGTTTTTTAAATAATCAGGGAAATTTTAACACAGATTGGATATTATATGATACTAGATAATCATTTTTTGTTAGGTGTAATAGTGCCATTGTAACTATGTAAGAAAATTTTGTGATGTATAATCAGGTATTTAGAGTATTTAGAGGTAAAATGACATTGGTGTCTGGGATTCACTTTAAAATTCCCTAATCAAACCAAAAGGGAGGTATGAAACAAACAAGAAGGCAAAATGCAATGGTTGTCAAAACTAGGTGATGAATTCATGGGGTATTATTATACTCTACTTTTGTGTATGGTGGAGAATATTCACAATAAACATTATTGAAAAAGAAAAGTATGGCATACTATACAATGTGACATATTATCAAAGGTTTGATATTTTCTATTTAATACTAATTTATGTTTGCTTTTCTTTTTGTCTAGATGTAATACAAGTAGAGTTTCAGAGTTTGTCACCAAAGGGATGATGGGGTCCTGACAAACCATTCAAAGTAATAAGCTTTTCCTCATACACCTTGGGAATGCCCAAGAAGCTTCTCCTAAAAAGTAAGCTTATGTCTACAGACCATAAGGCAAAGAAAAATTAGACAATCATTTGGTGACAGAGAGAGTGGAGGTAGACAATTCAGATAATTCAGTCGTTAACTGTGCATTCTGACCTGAATCGTGCAGTTTGTCTGTCTCAAAACTTAAAGTGCTTCGATAATTGTACATTCTTCTCTTTGCTTTGTACTGTTTAGACTCATTCTAAATGGGAAAAAAATAAATTGCCTTTGAAGTTAGCCAGAACAGCATGGGACATTCAGGCTATTTTTGGGACAGTGGTTAAAATACTAAGAAGAGCTGAGTGTGTCAAGATGCTCTGATGAACAGGAAAGACTGAGAAGGATGCAGGCTGATGAGGGCCCATGAAAGCCATAAAGATGAGATGGAGTGGGCTGGGGACAGTGCTGTGTGCCAAACTGGGGTCACCACAGCTCTGCGTTTGGCTCGGAGGGTGACCATAGGAATTATAATTCATTTGTCAGGGTTCCCTTTGTTGACTTGATAGCCCTCATCTCAAGCCTAAGTCAGTTTTGGGGTCAGATTTAGGTCAAGGCTCTATTGGTTTGTAGAATGATGACTCTACCAGGGAGGCAAAGTGGGGAAACTCCAAAGAAGCACATACCATCAGTAACCAAAGTCTGTGGGACATGGTTCTGTCTCTTCTCAAGGGACCCTGTACTGGCTTCTTGGTAATATTTCCTGTAGCCTGGATCTTTGGCAAATATGTACTACATCTATTTCATTAATTTCTATCAATAGAGGCTATTTGCTGTCTATCCAGGACACCAAACTGATCCTTCCCACCTGCCTCTCTTTCAAAGCAAATTTTAGAACAACTGTAGTTTCTGCACATCTTGAACCCCCACTCTCTCCCCCAAATTTGGCACTTACATTGGAGAGTCACAAGCACAGAATTCCTTCCTATTACACACTCAAACACAACCTCTGACATCATGCCCCTCAGCAAGGAAGGCTCAGTTGCCAAGGAGTGTCTGTGGTTCATACCAGATTCCAGAAAGACCAGCCCCAAACCACCCTGCTCCTAGGCCTGGCTTATAAACCCAAACTGAACCTTACAGAATAGTTGACAATTCAACAAACATTTCTTGAGAACTGACCCAGGGCGAAGTGCTAGATTCAGTGCCATGGACAATACTAACTGCAGATACAAACTAGTAGAAAAAGAAAAGATCTATACAATTAACTACCTTATGAGGTAGTTATGAGGAAAATTAAAGACAAAGCTAGCTATTACATGAGAAGAATTTGAAGGTGGAGAAATAACAAGGAAGTCTTTATGGAAGAGGGGCATTTGAGCTTTACCTTAAAGAATGGGTAAGCTTCCAATAAATGGATGGATTGGGGTGGTTTCCAAGAAAAGAAAATGCTTATAGCTTGTCATGGATGCAGGAGAGATAGTCTGTGTGAAAGAAGTCCCTGCAGAATATCAGTACACATGAAGAGTATGGGAGGCAAGGTAGAAAGATGAGGAGGGAGCAATACTGAGGCACATCTTGATAGTGGATTCAAGAGAGGCTTTTAGAACACCAATGTCCAGGGTTCGACCTCTGTGCAAGCCAGCCACCAAAAAAAAGAAAAGAAGAAAAAAAAAAAAAAAGATCAAGGACACAACTGCCACCCTTCGTACTTCCTTGATGAATCCAAAGTGCTCACTCCAGGTAAATAGTGACATGCTCATTAGTGAGCTCTTATCCTTGATGTAACCTTTTCTTTCTTATTTAACTGTTTGGCCCTGGACATCAGCAGAGCTTTGGGACAGTAGTTCTCCCTTCACTGTTTTGTCCTAGTACCTGAAATACTGCCATCCCTTGAGCTCAAACGTGTGCCCCACATGTTCCCTACTAAAATTGAATAACAAATACCAGAGAGGAATGGGGCTTGTATTCTAAGTCATTATCCCCGTACTAGGTTGGATTTTTGCCTTAGTTACCATTACCTACCCAAGACCGAAAGATCAAGATGGTGGGAGGCAGAGGTTTAATTAGGAGATTCTGGAACCTGGCATTCTAAGTCATTATCCCCGTACTAGGTTGGATTTTTGCCTTAGTTACCATTACCTATCCAAGACCGAAAGATCAAGATGGTGGGAGGCAGAGGTTTAATTAGGAGATTCTGGAACCTGGATTACTCTCCAGGTCAGGCAGGCTGCAGCTGCAAGTGTCCAACAGAAATTTCCATCCATCCTCTGTAATCACAGAATATCAATACCTCCACTGGCAAGAAAGAAGAAATCAGACGTCCTTGTCAGACCCCTGACACTGGCCAGGCCACAAGGACTGAGGAAGCACGTTGACCCAACGGCCTAAAACGACAGTCTCTCTCAGTCTCATTCTCCCAGCTCTCACCACCTGAATTCCACCTGCTGTGTGGCCTTTCTTGTTCTCTGCTTCTTCCAGTTTCCTTTTCCGTATTTGCCCTTTCCCTTCCTCTACTCCTTCCTTCTCCCGCTGCCTCTCCCGTGTATGCGGTTTGGGTATGCCGCTACCCCAAGGCTTGTATTCTTAAACTTTCATTTTCTTCCACCAGGGGTCGGCTTTGTTTCTTTTTTCCGAGGCTGATGCGGCTCCCTTAGTCCAAAAACAGCCTTTTTTTTTTTTTTTTGAAGGGTTCGTAGACTCAGTGGTCCGGCCACAGGCGAGATGCGCCCCGGGGCCAGAGTTTGAGCGAAGACGGGGTCGCCCAGGGGGAGGCTGGAGCCCTCTGTGCTACCAAAAATGCCCGTTCTCCGCCCCATGTGCGGCGTTGTATTTGACCAAGTCTCCCCGGGTTGGGGACATCAGGAAGTGTTAGGGGGTAAGTAAGGTCATGGCATCGACGCAGCGATGCAAATGCCTGGGCGGGGCGCGCAGCGCTGCGGCGGTGGTCCAGGATCCTGCCCCGAAGGACACGCAGGTAGCTACCCGACTCTGGGCAGCCTACTAGGGGAGCGAAGAAACTTCCCCCGCCTGGGTCTGAGCCCAGGAGGTGGGTTGGTGATGCCGGAAGGTCCTGAATGCCTCAGCCCTGACTATCTACGCCAGGCCGAGATTCGGCGGCCAAGGTCTGTGCCTCCGATTGTCCCACCAGCCGGCCCTTGTACTAGGCGGGAGCAGCCACAACTCCCTTCTCTGAGAACCAAGGACAGGGCATTCACCTCCAAAAGCCTTTTCTTCTTCCTCCTCCCATTTGTTTCTTCCCATTTGCATCCCTCTGGCTGCAGACCAAGAGAGGCGCCCAAATATTAAAGTCGAATTAAAAGGCTAGGGCTTGTGTGCTCCCAAAGCAACCCCTCCCCCCCTTTTTAAAATTGTGTTTCAAAACAACGTGGTGACTTTTGGACAAGATTTTTCTGTTTCACCCACACCACAATAGAGTTGCAATGAATGCGGCTGGTGAAATGTTTGGCTGTGTCAAATTCAGTCCCGCAGGCTGGCTTGGGCCAGCACTGGGGCTCCGCTTTGTGTTATGTTCACGCAGAAGATATTAATTAAAAGAAATACATGATTAAAAAGTAATGAGTTGAATAAAAATTATCTCAGCTCATTTTCTGATTATGTTAATTGTTAAAAACCCTTCAATCACGCCGTTGCAGTCAATGGGCTTTAATGTGAAATTAGTGGGCTCTTGATAACTTACAGTCCAGAATAATCCTGGCGTTTTAGTCATCATTCCTAATAACAAGGATGTCGCTAAGAACAGAAATTTTACATGATTTTGATACATTTAGCCCTTCCCCCCACGTGTCATTAAAAAAAAAGAAAAAGGATTAGCCTACCCGCAATTTCTAACTTCTCCTTCCACGATCAACCGCGGCCTTGGCGAGGACTTGAGTTCGCATTCGGATCCCGCACGCAGCCCCGGGCCGGTGCGTCCGCACGTTGCTGGTTGCTGGTTCCCAACGCGGTGGCCGGGAGCCTTCAGGAAACCGAGCGCGTAGCTTCCCCGCCAGGCGAGGCCAGAGCGCCAAGCTGCTCCCTGGGCTGTGCTGGGGGTGAGGGGTGAAGAGAGCGGAATTCTCAGCTACCAGGGCTGGAGGGGCCGCGCGGCTGCCGGGGGAAAAGGGTCGCCAAGCGGCCGGCGAACAGGGCCATGCGTAACGCGTCTAGACAGTCGCGGTGCGCCCCGCTGGGTCGCAGGGCTGGGGCAGGCCGAGTTGCGGCGCGTGTATGTGTGTGTGTGTGTGTGCGCGCCTCCCGCTTGCACGCTTTCGGAGCTTTGGATGCAGCAGATCTCGAGAACTCATCCAAAGCGCCGAGGAGGCGGAGGGTCAACCGAGCGAGGGCGAAGTTCCCTGAGCCTGAGCCTGGGCCACGCTCCTGACAAAGTGCCGGGTGCAGAGTAGGCTCTTAATGGGTTTTTATTGGATCTAAACGGAAGCTAGTGGAATCCATACATGGTTTTGATAAGTAAGGACGGCTGGGTGTTCTCAGCAGCCCCTGGCCCTTGTGGGGCGCCCTGAAAGCTCCCACCTGCTGGGACCAAACTCAGAGCCCAGGTGGGGCGTGGGCGGGGACGAGGGGTGAGGAGGGGTGTTCCATATCCTCTTTGGACATATCTCACATACAACACAAACACCTTTCACTCTCAATGAGCCGAGGAAAAGAAGAAATGCCCTGCGTCCTCTTCTTTGGCTTCTTGGGAAGCATAGTGCCGCTGAAATTGGGCCTGTGAGGAAGGTGTGATGGGGAAGGTCTGGGGTCCCGGACCTTGGGCCGGTGTGGGGGATGGACTGCCTGCGGCCGGAGGGACGGGCTCCGGGTCTCAGAGCACCTGGCGTCGGACGTCCAGGAACCCAAAAACTTCCTATGCGAGGCGCTTTGACTCCTTGGCCAAACACCACCCGCCGGGCAACTAAAGTTGAAGGTACCTTCCTTACACATGAAGGGACTCAAGCTCCATTTTCCTCCCAGGAGAACTAAATGGGGGAAACCGCATTTCCCGAGAACTGACTGTTTGAAATTATACATACATGCACAAAAGTCTACAGATATTGGTATGCAGGAAGTCTGTGAGCTTGGGGGAGGGGAGAGGGCGGCGAAGTGAAGGATGTCCGTGCGTGTGTTACAGATTTATTCCCAGAGCACGAGGCTCTGTGTCTCAACGAGTCTCGTTCAAAGCTACTACCTTTAAAACTATCTGGATATTCCAAGCAACAAATCGACAGAGTAACCATTGATCTTTCAGAGGGAGAGAAGAAATCTAGGGTAATTAGAGGGGGGAGGAGGAGGGAGAGGGGGATGGGGAGAGATTGGACAAGGGGCATAAAGAATAAGTACGATTTGTAACAATATATATACTAGTAATATTGATTTGATCAACATATCTCAATGTTGAACCCCAAAACATGTATAATCAATTATGATTCAACAACAAAAAAAAAGAAAACTCTCTGGTGGTGGGTGTCTGTTGTTTCTTAGTTTTTCCATTTCTCTTATGCCTTCAAAAGAGCAATTTTCTTTTAAAGGCTTTTAGTATATATATATTCACCCCACCCCCCCTTCCTCGCTTCTCAAGTCTGAACAGGGAGGAATCGTCTCCGGGGATTGGGGCGCGGTGGTGTCAGGGACTGGCTGGGACGAGTCCCAAGGCTAACTCTTGTTCGCCTCTGTATTTGCATCTCCTGTTAGGATGAGGATCATTTTAATAACTAACAATGAACAGGAATGGCATCTAGAGGGCTTGTCGGCAACATTTAAAAGCCAATAGAGTTTATAATTCTACTCTATCATTTCTTATTGATTAGAGTAATCAAGATAAAAAGCTAGCCGGGCTCGGAGAACCTCAGCAGCATATCATTAAAGATAAGAGTCAGTTAATTCTGGAGCTGGGGTAATGTGGCTGAAATGAAGAGTTCATTTGCATGAGATGCTGAGCCCAGTAACAAGGGGACAAAAATCACTAATTAGGATTGCAGAGTGTCTCCCTCTCTGCAAGCACCCTTTCCAGACCGTGGACCAAGCGCATTCGCGTTTATGTAAATCCGGGGCAGGCCTGCAAGCTCTCTCACTAGCACTGTAGACGGCGATCATCACCCCCGCCCTTTACGCCGTCATGCCAGGCCCGGCCAACCCCACTCGGTGGGGACCGGGGTCACTCGGGTCGGATCTCCTCCTTCCCTGCCCATCCCACCCCGGCGCCTGCGGCCACGTGAGGGCGTGCTGCCCACTCCCTTAGGGGGCACGTGGGCCAGCGTCTGGTGCCTAGCACAGGTCCCGCCGCCTAGTCCTCGCCGCGGGCTCCAGTCAGGTCGCTGAGGCCCCCTGGGTCGCTGAGACTTGCAACTCTGGTGCAGCACCTGCGGTGTGAGCGGCGCGGGTGCACCACGGACCCGCGGGAAGCTCGGGTCGTTTTTCCAGGTCTCAGGGCCAAAGTCCGTCACCCCCACCCGGAGGACTCCTTCTAGACTCCCTGCCTGACCTGCCATTTCAGACGGAGCTAGTCCGTGGGCACCCAAGGGCACATACTTGTGCACTGCGAGCGCGAACCTGAGTGTGTGCACGTGCAGCGTGTGCCTGGGTGTGCAGGAATGTGTGCGTGTGGGCGACTATGTGTATGCAAATGTAAATGTGAATGTTCCCTAGCTTGTTGCTGCGTGAACGTTTTTCCGCATGCGTGTACACGTGTGTGGAGGTTGCTGTAAACAGTCCCGTAGTGTATGTATTATATATACATGTGACATGGTGTGTGCGGTGTGTGATGTGCGTGCGTTTGGCGCAAACGGGGGAGGCACAGGCCGAAGAGATCCGCAGAGGGAAAAGCACAGCAGGTTTCAGGGGTGTGGGGGAGCAGGGGTGAGGTGGGAACTGGGCGCTGCCTCCGGGGCCCCCGCGGCGCCTTTGGAGACTGGGGCGCTAGGCGGGAGCGGAGCCGCCGGCCGCAGTGGCGCCTCTGGGGTCGGGCGAGGCGAGAAAGGTGCCGCCTTCGTGCAGCACGCGGCCCTTCTCCACGCCTCTGCGACGAACCAGGGAAAGCAGCCTGTCCTCCCGGTCGAGGGAGGTTCCCTCGCGCCACCCGGGGAAAATGAAAGTAGCCACAAAGGCACCCCAAGTCGGGCACTTTGACCTAATGAGAGAAGAGAACGCGGAAAGGCAGCGGGGCGAGCAAAGACTACGCGTTCACACCGCGGCCGGGGCCCTTTCTCCGCCCGAGGTAGTTTGGACTTCGGGTCCTCCGCGGCCCTCCCAAATCCAGTGTCGGGGGAGCCCCGGGCTGTGGCCCCAGCGGGCGCCGGAACAGTCGGGAACCTGGAGGTTCCTTCCGGGGAAGGAGGGAGGAAGGAAGGGGGCGCGGCTGCTGGGGCGCCCACCGAGCCGCGGCCCACTTTACAGCGGCCTCTTTAGAACTAACTTTGCCGCTCACTTGGCTGCGGCAGAAAGGAATCGAGGCCTGTGTCACATAATTGCAGGTGGCAGCGTGGAAGGTGGCAGCGTTTGCACACTCTCGCAGGTCCCGCGGCCTCCAGCACCCCACCCCTGCGGCCGCGCCTGGCGCGGGCTTCACAGCTGGGGGCTCCCTCGCCACCCACCCCTGGGCCTCCCCATACAGAATAAAGTCAGTCTGTATTTAATGGTTATGGCGGATGTGAGGGGGATTTGGCAGAGGCAGAAGAGAGGCCTTTCGCTCTCAAATATCGCTCCTTACGTCGTGTGAGTCTACCAACCCACCGCGACCCCATATTCTTGTGCGGGTGTCTGACTCGAATGACAAGCGAGCTGATTTTTTCAGTACATAGCTGGGAAATGTAGTGAGTGATAATAGAGATTTCTCTTTCATTTTTTACGCTTGACTTGGTTATTGTTGCTTTTCTTTTCCCGTGATTCCTTCTGAGGATTAGCTCTGACTTCCCCACTATTGGCGGTCAAAGTGGCCCCGACTCGGGATGACAATTGACGGGGATCAAGGGATTGCCCATTCTGTGCCTGTAAGAACGGATTCGTGCCAGAGAAACTCATCAAGTGGAGGCGGAGAATAAAGAGCGTTCGGGGGTAAATGTATTCATTGAGAAGGCTTCTCCCAAATTGCTTCTAAGTTTTTTTAATGAAAAGTAACGATTGCAGCAATCAGCGGCTTTTTGGCGGATTACAAATGTGGAGGGAGCTGCGGCGCTGCATTGAAGAGTGCCCCCGCCTTCGCACGGGGCAGCCGGTTCACAGGAGCAGCGCGAGGGGCGGGGGTCCCGCCGCAAGACAAAGGCGGGGAGGGGGCGAGCCGAGGAGGTGGCTCGGGCGCACCCCGGGGAGCGCACGGGGAGCTGTCCACCCTGGCGCAGGCACGGCGGGGAGCCCCCACCGAGGGAGGCGAGGGGCAGGGTGCAGGAGGTCGACCCCAGCACCAGCACCACCGGCTAAATTCCGAGCACGTGGAGCGAGGAAGGTGCGCGCGAGGGGCCGTAGAGGGCGGCGGAATGGAAGGTGCCACCTGGTCCCGCCCCCCTCCACCTCCGGCCCCCTCGCACGCTAGTTTCTTCTTTTAGTGACGCCTTATTTTGCGAACCCGAACGATGCGTGGAAGCCAGCTTGGCTGGGATCGGGTCTTCCCAGGGTGTCACAGGCGGGGGGGTGGGGAGAAAGCTGGGTCCTTCCTGGGCGGGGGCAGGGCGCCCGCTCGTAGGACCCGCCAGAGCTGGCCCGGCGCGGAGGTGGACCCCTACTCCCAGATGCATCCGAATGGCGCGCGCCAGTCCCCTCTGCCACTGTGGAAGCCGTATGCACCCCTCGCCCTCGCCCTCTCAGCCTCCGGGTGCAAAGTCTCCAGGCCTGCACTGCGCCCGGGCCTAGGCCGCAGCGCCCCCAGCCCCAGGACGCGGGGAGCCGCCTTGGAAAATGCGGACGGGGGGAAAGACAAAGGGCAGGGCAAATCGCTACTCCCGTAGAGGCCGAAATCAGCTGCGGCTGCCTGAGGCCACCGCATTCATCCTGACTTTTAATACATTAACTTTTAAAATAGTGTATCTTAGCAGTGGGGTGGGAGTATGTTTGTTCGCTTCGATTTCTTTAAGGCTCTCTGAAGTAAGTAAGGGGAGCAGAGAGACAAGGGTGAAGAGGACAAGAAAGACTCTCCCCTCTCCTTCCCCCTCCGCAAGTTTAAGAACAAATCCAGCAGGCAGGTCCGCAGCCCTGAAGGTTTAACCCTTTTGCTTTGCAGCTTGTCAATGCGACCATTGCTTTGATGGGAGGCTCCTCAAGGTGACACATTTCTGAACTTCACCCCCTTTTCAAACTAACTCCCTACCTCCTTGTTAGTGGCCAGCTCTGAACTTCTGCAGAGTGTTTTTGTGTGAGTCAAGGCTCATTCACGGGCGCTTTTGTGGGCCTCTCCTCCTTTCAGGCCTCAGCGTGTTACACCAATTAAAGGGCGACGTGCTGTAAATGTAATGGGCCGCGCAGCGATTGTTTCTGACAAGCAACAAAACACATAGATCCACCCCTTAGATTAGGCCGTTGAAGGGGAGGTTGAGGCCGGTCAGTTTACTGAATAGTTTGTGAACTGTAATTCTGAGGGCTCATGTGAAAAAAAAGTCTCTTCCCACCTCCCACGCCTTGCTCCTCCTCCCTAATAGCTCACAAAAAGGGAGAAAAAGGAAAAAAAAGTGACATCCATGGGGCAGAATGGGGTCACTTGAGAAAAAACCTGGGTGAGGGGCTTGTTCTGTCACTTGCACAGTCCAAAGAGCCCCTTCAGCTCTTTGCTCCTTACTCTTTGATTGAAAACGTCCAGCCTGGCCCTCAGTGTTACTGGCCATAGCAGTCTTGTCCCCTGATGGTGGGCCTAGTACCCTCCCCGCCCCCCACCCCCCACAGTATGACTTGAGATGAGGGTGGGAGTGAGGAAAAGTCAGGTTGTCTTGGAAAATTCCACTGGGGTTTGATCTGGCTCTGGAGGAATACCCGTAAGTCACCCGCACCCGCCCCTCCCCTGGCAGGACACTTAGCCCCTGGCTTTGCCTCCAGCCCCCAGGCCTTCCCACAGTCCAGGCTGGTGCAGAGACCTCCAGGCCAGCACTTCACCTGGGCTCTTTGTATTTTCTGAGATTTCCCCCTCTTTTCCAGTGCCTTGCATTAGTCCTGGCTTCTGCAACTCTCTGTCATCACCTGAAATTTAAGGAGCACATTTCACCTGGAAATAAGAGCTTTAGAGATTACTCCGTCTTCCTCACAAATTCTGAGGCCCAGAGAAGAGAAGCGACTGGACCAAGGTTACAAAGCAAGTTGCTGAGCTTCGACTGAAGTTCAAATCTCCCTCCCACCCGCTGGGCCAGGCCATGCCATTCCAGAAAATACCCGCCCATCCACACCTCCCATGCCTCAAGGATGGCATTTCACCCCTCATCACCCTCAGGGAATTCCAGCTCCTGAGGCTTTGTTTATGTGCTCCTCCTCCCACTCCCCTGCGCTCCCTCCTGCCACTCTCTGCCCACCTCCAGCCTTGCCAGCCCAGCTCTGTTCAACAGCCAGTGAGTGTGTCATGTACAGAGAGTGTACAACCTTTTCTATGAGACTCCCCAGCTACTCTTACTCAGTACGTGCCCTCCCCACTGAAACTCATTTACCGGGAACTTCACCTTCCTCCCCCATCATGTTCTGCCTGGAAACCTATGCATTCCTCAAGACCCCGATCAAATGGTACTTATTCTGCGAAGCCATCCCAGGCTGCAAAGACCCAAAGGAAGGAAGGAGGTTTAGCCTGATGGAGAAACTGAACGAAGCCAAGTGTGACTGGAGCAGAGTGAGGCTGCAGGGAAGGGCAAATGTCAGCCTTGTGGACCATGCAAGGATTTTATATTGTACCCTGGAAGCCACTGAACAGTTCTGAGCAGTGAGCTTGCTTAGGCTGAACTTCCGGAGAATAGAGACTCCATCCCTTTCACCTTTGTGTCCTTATACTCCTGTCCCCAAGTCTGGCACATAATGCTTAAGAAATGTTTGCTAGGGCTGGCCAGCTAGCTCAGTTGGTTAGAGCATGGTGCTGATAACACCAAGATCTGGGTCTCAATCCCTGTACTGGCCAGCCACCAAAACAAAGAAAGAAAGAAAAAGAAGAGAAAAGAAAAAGAAATGTTTGCTGAACAATGAAGCGATAACTCAGTAAATGGATACCACCCAGCCCTTCTTCACTACTTAATTGTGGCTAACCAAGTTGTAAGTGCCAGGATTGCAGGAACCAAGTCATGGTATCTTTGAATTCTCAACAATACCTGAGGTCTGGGGTTTGGATCCCCATACTGACCAGCTGCCAAAAACAAACAAAGAAACCAACAAACAAAAAACACAGTACCTGACTGATTGACACTGGTTCCGTGCTAGGATATTTGGTATAGTACTCGCTTGTCCATTGACTAAAGGTGTGCATGGCAAAGAACTTACATCAGGAGGCCTGACATGTCTTGTTCTTGCCAGTACTAATAGCCTCACATTACTTAACCACTCTGAAACCTTGGTTTCTTCATTAATAAAATGGGGACAAAAATTCATGGATTGAGGACTAAATACCATTCATATGAGAATGACTTGATTTTGAAGGAATATCTAAATGAGTAAAAATTACTGTATGCCCTGGGGTCAGGGGAAGACCAGTGATAAAGTTACCATTTTAAAATGACAAAAGACTGCCTGCAGTTAGTTCAGTTGATTAGAGTAGTAAGGTGTTGATAACACCAAGGTCAAGGGTTTGGATCCCCTTACCAGACAGCCGCAAAAAAAAAAAAAAAAAAAAGATGACAAAAGATGGTTTGGTGGCAAGCAGGATCCTTGGAGCGGTCCTCTGTCTGGAGCAGGCTTCCTCTCTTTTGCAGTTGGCCCAGAGCCCAGCTGGTCTCACATCCTCCCCCAGGGCATGCCACTGCTGCTGACACCCTTCACACTTGGCTGCCTATGCTCCTTCTCTAAGAAGCCTGTTTCAAAGAAGCCCACATTCCCTTGATGCACGTAGAAGGCTGCACTTGGAGACAGGACAGCTAGATTCTGGGAAGCCATGGCAGAAATCACGCAGACACCAATTCCTGCTGAGAACCAAGCTGAAAGAACCACTCATGGCAAGAGCGGGCGAGCTGCTCACCAAACACTACTGTCCCATGACTGTGTGGGCTCCCGAAGGCCCTGCACCCTCGGGGATGAAATGTGAGTACAAGAGCAGACACTGCGGGTGTTGGGGTGTGTGTGTGTGTGTGTGTGTGTGTGTGTGTGTGTTCCAAACCATGTTAGTTAGCCTCTGACAAACAGTGGGAAAAGAGGATCTCCAAAAAGGAAGGAAGTCTTTTTAAGTTTCTACATCCAAATCGAATTCCTCTTCTAAAACTACCTCTACACTTCATTCAAGAACACCTGAATCTATTTTTAACCTTCAGGAGCAGGCATAGAAGCTAACATTTGTAAAACCCTGAAGCAAAGTGAGCCAGACAACTTGCCAGGGAGAACTCTGTGAGCACGAAGGGGACACTCAGACGGTGATGGGAATTTTCTGGCAAGTCATGTCCTCCTTCTGATGATGCCTTTCCTGTCTCCAGGCTATGGCGATGCCCAGCCAGAGGCCTGCCATCCTGGAGGCCAACATGAGAACAAGTGCATCCTTAGAGACTTTTCACTCCAACCTGATGTGTGTACTGCTAAATCCTTTCCTGAGCCCCAAATAACAAGAGCTATCTTTCCTGTTTCTGTGGATTCACGAATCCCTCAGCCACTAGGGGTGCATTTTGCTTCAGCTCAGTATCAGCTAGTGCAAGCCTAAGTGATTTCAGTCAAGGGTTCTAGACATTTTTTCATATTTTTTCTTACTATATTCTTCCCAGAGAGTATTTTCCAGGTGATTTCTTCCCCAGCTAATGGAGTCTTTCATTTTCATAGGAGGTAACTTTGGCATTTCAGGGGTGCAGAGCAGTGTGTGCTGGGGTGGGAGGGAGAGTTGATAAGTGGCTCTGAGGGAGTACAGAGTCTGGAGGAATTTCTCAGGGGTGGGGGGGAAATAGTAGTTGCAGATGACAGAACTGAGAGCCTTGGAGATCTCTGGCAGATCCCTGGAAAAGAGGGATCTCAACATGGTCTACAGACTGGACCAAGTGCCCTGTGAGAGCTGAGCAATGCTGGCATTGCCACCGATGAGAGGTGGGAGAGCCAGAAACCTAACATGTGAATTCAATTACATCTGAGAAAGACTAGGCTAAATTAGGATTCATTATGTGCCCTGTGAGAGCTGAGCAATGCTGGCATTGCCACCGATGAGAGGTGGGAGAGGCAGAAACCTAACATGTGAATTCAATTACATCTGAGAAAGACTAGGCTAAATTAGGATTCATTCCTTGGGCCCATTCCAGGAAATATTTGTGAAAAGTTGGTTGAAAGAATACCACCATCCAAACCCTAATTTTGCTATTATGTAAAAGCCCCGATTTCTTTGCAGTTTCTGATTAGAAAATGTTTTCCTAATTTTGTCTTTGCTACTGGCTTGTGACCTCTTAATTCAATTTTGGTTTTTGCTATGGAAACTTTTTCCTGTGGTGCAGAAAAAATGGGGAAAAGTGGAATGTTAGTAATTATATGAGGGTACTTCAAAATTTGTGGAAAAACAGAATTGAAAGACAATACAAATCTTTCAATGAACTTTTTGAAGTACCCTCATATTTTTTGCACTTAATTCATTTAATTAGTAGTTATCAAGCACTCCAAATGGGTCATAGCCACAAACTAGGTTTTCATTAGAGGACATCAACCTGTTTTAGAGATCTCTCATGTATGTTTCTGTGATACAGAAAGAGGGAGAGTGTTCTTAGGTAAGGCAATAGTGGACCGAGGCTGGGATCCATCAGTCCAATGCCCTGACACTTTCCTGCTGTGACCTGACACTCACTGCCAGTCAAGCCACTGAGGCCAGTGCCCAATCAGCGATGCCATGGCCCCATTTACCCAAATAGCCAGTCAGGGGGAGTGAAAGTCCAAAACCTCATATTCTCTAAATCAATGTTTGACTTTTTTGTCACTTGCCTAAGCTGATAAATGCTTCAGTTTCTTCAATTCCTCTTCCAAGGAATGCTGTAAACCCTTTGAGAGGACTCTCATATCTATGGAAAATACCACTTCCCCCTGTCTTTGCTGCACCACGGGAAAAAAATTCCACAGCAGCTGGTTTATATAAGCAAAAACCAAAATTGAATTAAGAGGTCACATACCAGCAGCAATAACAAAATCAGGAAAACATCGTCTAATCAGAAACTGAATTGGTGGCATTGGGAACAGAAACTAAATTAGGCAAAGAGCTTGGAATTAGAATACATAGTACATTTATTGCTCATGTGCCATTTCATGGTGGATGGAATTCAGGGCTGATACATACAGTTGCATAGGTTTCACACTGCACAACACTAGAGAGAAACATTCACACAGTCTAGGGATGGAATTGTATCTTCTGCTTATGGGTGTAGGGGGTAAGGACAAAAAGGTCCCTCCCATCCTAGTAATCTTTATTTCACCAACTTAAGAAAACTATGATAGATGTTAAAAATACTGTATTTGGGGGAGGGAGGGAAGGATAAATAGGTGAAGCACAGAGAATTTTTAGGAAAGCAAAGTTATTCTGTATAATACTGTAATAGTGAATACATGACATTTTACATTTGGCAAAACCCATAGAACCATAAAACAAAAAAGGGAACCCTAAGGTAAAATTGAATTAATAATATATCAATATTGGTTCATACCTGTACCAAATGTACCACACTAATGCAGCATGTCAATAATAGGAGAAATGGGAGATGGGGGCAGGTATGGGAACTGAGTGCACTTGCTGCTCAATTTCTCTGTAAACCTGAAACTGCTATAAAAATAAAGTTTATTACTTAGGGGAAAAAAAAAGAAAATACTGTGTTTCTTTTGGATGTACATGTAAAGAGCTCAGAATAGTGTCTGGTTCACAGTAATTGCTCAACTAACATTAGCTATTGTTATCATTGTCCTTTGACATGTTGAAAAACATGTCCATTTTCCCTCCATTGTGCCAAGGTAACCACTGTTCTGTTTAGAAAAGAGCACAGGCCTTGAGCTGGCCGGGTTGCTCAGCAGGTTAAAGCGCAGCCTTGTAACACCAAGGTCAAGGGTTTGCTTCCCCATATTGGCCAACCACCAAAAATAAAAAAAGAGTACAGTCCTTGCCTGGCTTGCAGGAAGAGGGAAGGCACTCAAATAAGACAGAAGTGGGTTTAGTTATATTGTAATCACCTGTCGTGACCTTGGCCATGTCTTCTACAAGCTGCAGTTTCATCATATGCAGATTGAGTCTGATAACAGTACCTACCTTGCAAGGTGGTTTGGAGGATTGAAGACAAAACACAGAAAGTGTCCAGCACAGGCACGGACCCTTCATAGGCTCTCGGTAGTGTTAGCTATGTCAGATTGAGGTTAAACCGAGACATGGCATTTGGATATCTGTTAAAAACAGAATCACTGGAGATGCTCCAGCCTCAGTAAAAAAAAACTCCCCCAACCCCAGCTGAGGGCAGTGATCTGAAACTCTTTATATGGACCTGTGTTCAGGGTCCAGCCCTCTTCTGGATTGCTGGGCCCTGGTGTCTGTCCTGCTTCCCCTACCTCCTCCTAGGACCTGGCCAGAAGTGACATTTGCATGAAGTGAGAAGACTCACAAGGGGAAGTACCTTTTTAATGTGTGAGGGTGTTTTGAGTACCAGACTGTCAGCTCCAGGAGGACAGGGACCATGTCTGTTTCTGTTCAACAATGTATTCCCAGTGTCCTTGGTAAATATTTGTCAAATAACTTTAAAAAATTATTAATAACTTTCTTGTATGGTAGTAGTTCAGTTAAATCTGAATTCAATGAAATGAACTGTCAATTTTCCTAATCTTTTTTCTTTCTAAAAAAGAAGCTAACAGAACTAACTCATCAATAGAACTAACCTGAATTTTTTGAAATATGATCTTGGATTTGTACAGATTTAGCCTGATTTCCTAAACCTTGTACACAGAGATCATTAACACTGAGAAGTCATTCAACAAACACTTTATAGGGCGAGACCCATATGCCAAAGACTGAAATAATAACTTTCAGCTTACTAAACAATTTCACATATAAATTTAAAGTAATTACCCCTGAGGTAAAAAGAAAAGACAGGTGTGACCACCTCCATTTCTCCTTCTCACATCAGGGAAGTAGGGATCAAAGAGGTTCAGTGATGTGCCCAAGGCTTCTCTGTTGTCACAGCTGGGCTGAGGGGCATTACGACCCCTAAACCCAGTACAGTTTTGGTTTCTCCCTGTGATCTCTTCCATGGGAACTACTATTTAATCTCATGACTCACACATCACCAAGAGAGTACAAATATTGGCACTATGCTTACAAAAAGAGGAAAGTAAAAGTTTTAGAAACACTTTCTGGGCAGTCATTGGGTTTTTTGGGTTTTTTAAAAAGAATTTTCTGTTAACATGCAGGTTTATCAGAATGTGTTATGAGTCAGAATACTTCACTCCCCAGTGTACTCATTAATCCAAATTTGAAATTTGAATCTTATTATTTAGGATTTAAAATAGCAAAAGGTAAAGGTTTTTTGTTTTTGTTTTGCCTAATTCTAACAATAGGAATAGGAATTTTCAGCATGAATTTCCTCAGTAGATGTCTGATGACTTAAACCCCCTTCCTTCAAGAGTGTGGTGTTATAACATCAAGGAAAGCCTTTGGATCCTTGTACAGGCCAGCTGCCAAAAAATTTTTAAAATAAAAATAAACCCCCTTCCAGGTCCAGGTGGCTGAGAGCTATCATTCAGAGGAAGTGGTCACACCTGCCCAAGTAATCTAACACAAGAAGACACAGGGCCTTAGAGAGAGAGAAGGGAATAGCTGCACAGAAGCCCAGCTGTATTTCCCCTGCATCCACCCAATAACCACCATCCCTCCCCCAATACATAGGTAATTTCAAGTGGGTCTTTTAACCTTACAATTAAATTTGCTTTGATTAGGACAGCTGTGACAAAGGCCACCCTCAAGATGATCTGGATGGGAAAGGGTGGAGGGTTTGCATGGTCAGAAGTCCTGGGGGAAATCATAAGGCAAGACACGTTTGTTTTGCATCTTTCAATCCCCCCATTGCCTTCCCTCATCTGCTTCTTAGCCACTCCCTCCACAGGTGTCCTACACCCCTGCACTGACCTTCACTCCTGAAAAGTGCTGCTACACCCTTCCTAGGCCTGTCCTTTTTGGAAAGTGCCTCAGGCTTCAAACTTTCTGTTACATCCAGCTTTTCCAGTGGTATTAAGATTACCCAACCAAGTTAACTCAACCTAACATGAATTACCCCCAAAGAATACACAATTCAAAAGAAAATCTTATTAACCTAAACAAAGCTCTGATTTGTGGTTTTTATCAGGGGAATGTTTCAGGGGCCCATGAATGGAGTCTCCTAGGTCAGGTGCCAATAATCTGAGGTCAAAGGAGCATGTGGCCCATGGGGCAGCTGGGCAGGTGGGCGAGGGTGGATTATCTCAGAAGGTGATATGGGTGGGGGCAGTGATGGGTGTCTCCTATTTATGTTTCTTGTATTAGTCTTCTTGGGCTGCCATCACAAAATTCTGTAGACTAGATGCTTAAACAACCAAAATTTATTTTCTCACAGTTCTAGAGACTGAGAAGTATGTAATAGAAGTACTGGTTGATTTGGTTTCTAGTGAGAGCTTTCTTCCTGGCTTGCAAGTGGCTGCCTTCTTTCTGTATCTGCACACGGCAGACAGAAAGAGCTCAGGTGTCTCTTCCTTTCAATGGCACCAGTCCTACTGGATTAGGGCCCCATCCTTATGTTCTCATTTAACCTTTATCACCTCCTTACAAGCTCTATCTCCAAATAGTCACACTGGAGATTGAGTTTCAACATATAAGTTTTGAGGGGGCACAAATACTCAGTCCTGCCTTCTCCATTCACATCCCTCTCACATGCAAATACATGCATTCAATCCCAATAGTCCCAAAAGTCTTAACCATTCCAGCACCAACTCTAAAGTTTAAAGTCCAAAGTCTCATCTAAATATCATCTAAATCAGATGTGGGTGAGACTCAAGGTATGATTCATCTTGAGGCAACATTTCTCTCTAGCTGTAAACCTGTGAAACCAGACAAATCACGTGCTTCCAAAGTACAATAGTAGGACAGGTGTAGGACAGACATTCCCAAATCAAAATGGAGAAACAGGACAGAAAAAAAGGGTGATGGGTCTCAAGCAAGTCCAAAACCTAGCAAGGCAAATTCCATTAGATCTTAAGGCTTGGGAACAGTCCTTCAGGTCAGAGGGTTCCCTGTCTCTCGAGCTCTCTGGGAAGGCCCTGTATTCTGTGACTAAGGAGAGAAAATCCTTGCCTCTGGGCTTGCAGTGGGAGTGACAGTCCTGGTGTGTCCCGTCCCGTGGGAATTGGGAGTCGGTCTATGGAACCTGGAAAGGGGAGTGGGTAGGACAAGAGACGCAAAGGAAGGGAGCAAGACAGAAGTCTGATCAAGCCCCGTTTAATGAGGGAAATAAGCTCCTTTTATAGAAACTCACAGGTGCAAGAGAACAAAAAACAATGGGTAGGGGTGGAGGTCATGAAGAGTTCTTGTGTAACCATCTTTTCTCGTTTTCTCGGGTATTGCTGTTACCATCAGTTCTTGACAGCGTAGCTTAGGTCAAAATGTTGCGGTTAGGCAAAACAATCACAGCATGCAGCCCTCCCAGAAAGGGTTGCAGCATCAGCTCTTTCCGTGCTCTTGTTCACTGCTACTTCAGCAGTCTGTCCCATTTGGCTCCTTAGCTTAGGGGGTCATCGTGAGGGCACCCAGTTCCCCACACTGGTGATCTCTGAATTGGCTTCAGGTCATTCTTCTCTTTTCTTGAAAGATAATGCATGTTCACAGGCTTCCTTCATTCTGTACAGTTTTCTCCCAGCTGGCAATGTTTCTGCTGGTATAATCCCATCTCTATCCCTCGCTTCTGCTGAGATGGCTGATTAGATCCATGGTTTACACCCATGTTAATCTCGTTATTAAATGATCACTTGGCCACACCCTTAGTGTTCTTTTCAGAACATGCTCCCTTATTTTTTACAATAAGCATAGGCTGAGAATTTTCCAAATCTTCAAGCTTTGGTTCCTCTTTGCTTAACAATTCCTTCTTTAACTTATCTCTCCCCTCTCGCATTTTACTGTAAGCAGTAAAAGAACTCAAGCTTCATCCTCAAAACATTGCTTAGAAATCTCCTCTGCTAAGTATCCAATTTCATTGCTTGCAAGTTCTACATTCCACAGAACACTAGAACACAGTCCACCTATGTTCTTTGCCCCTTTACAACACTAGAAAGGATCACCTTTCTCCCAGTTTTCAATAACCTCTTCCTCATTTCTGCCTGAGACCTCACCAGAATGGCCTTTAATGGTCATATTTCTACCAATATTTTGTTCATTGTTATTTATGTATTCTCTAAGAAGATGGAGGTATTCTCTCCAGCTCTCCTCTTCTCCTTCTGAGTACTCACCAAAATTACCTTTAAAGTCTGTATTTCTACCAACAGTTCCTTCACATAAATCTAGACTTTTTTTCTAGCAAGCACCTCAAAATTCCTCAAGTCTCTAGCCATTACCCAGTTACAAAGATGCTTCCACATTTTTAGGCATTTGTTACAGTGGCGTTCTGCTTCATGGTACCAAAATCAGTATTAGTCAGTGTTCTCCAGAGAAATAAAAACAACAGGGAAGAGAGAGAGAGAGATTATAAGGAATTGGCTCCCACAATTATGGAGACTGACAAGTCCCAAGATCGTTAGTTGGTGAGCTAGACCCAAGAGACCTGATGGTGTAGTTGTAGTCTGAAAGCTGGTAGGCTAGAGCTGGCCGAGGAAGAGCTGATGTTTCAGTTTGAGTCCAAAGGCAGGAAAAAAACCTGATTTCCCAGCCTGAAGGCAGTCAGGCTGGAGGAGGTCCCTTCTACTCTTGGAAGGATTAGCCTTTTCATTCTTTTCAGACCTCAAATGCTTGGGTGAGGCCCACCTACATCAAGGAGGGCAATCTGCTTTATTCAATTTACCGATTCAAATGTTAATCTCATGCAGAAACACCTTCACAGCACATCTAGAGTAGTGTCTGGGTAAACCTTGGCCCAGTAGAGTCACATAAAACTAATCGTCACAGTTCTCAACTTCATAAATCACCTTAAATTTATAAGTGCATGTTGGAATTCCCCAGGGAGCTTTGAAAACATATCATACTGTACTCCCTCCCCAGAAATTCTTATGTGATTGGTCTTAGGGGCAGCTCAAGTCTTGAGAGTTTTAAGAAAGCCCCCCAGGTGATTCTAATATTCAGTCAAGGGGGCCACAGGAGGTAACTCAGCAAGCAAAGTTAGTGGGGCAGAGAAGCCACATGGGAGCACTTTATGTGACTCAGCCACCACCAACTGACTACTAAGAGTCTCTTAGTTCAATTGTCTGAGGGCTTTTATACACTTCTAGCTGTAACTGCAAAGGAATATAAAGCAATTGAGCAACAAAGGTGCTAAGTACACATACAATAAAACTAAAATCCAATGCACAAAGCTTTTGGGGGAAATAGAGATTCTTTGGATATGAAAATGGTGAGTTTTTATTTGCAGCTATGGTATTGGTGACAAATAGAGCTATGGCTTATGTTTCATAGTTTATGTAGTTGATTCCATGCACTTATAATCATTTAGATGATTTTTGACATTTACTACCTTTTTTCTGGGAAGTTGGGGGCACATGACTCTCCCTCATTTTCCCCATTTTTCCTGGCCCACAACCAGAAAAGGAGAGATGGTTGACTGAAGGGGCTGCTGGCAGGGCCTCTGTACAAGTTGCCACACCAGAGTCCTGGTCTGGGTCATGGAGTTTGGCTCCCCTGCCAGGTGGGGATGAGATAGGAGCTGGGAGGACGGTAGGGAGAGAAATTCTTCTCCACCTTGGCTGAGGAAGCCACTAGAGCCCGGGTGTGAGTGGGGTCACCAGGTATGATTTTGTATATTTAGAATAGTAGTTCTGGCCCTATCCCCTGTGCTGTTGGGTGATGAGAGTGATACTTTTACCTTCTCTCAGGGAAAGCAACTCTTCCAGTCTGCCATGGGGGAAATAAGGCAAACCAAAATGGCAATATACTGCCTGGCTGAGGTTTTGTACAGTATTGCTCAATATCAAACAGGTGAGAAGCCAAAAGTACATGGAAATTTTTGCATGATATACAAGGGCCATGTTATATTGTTCCAGCTTTTGCCATGAAGGAGAACTATGCAAAAACTCCTACCCATTAAAACATGTTAATTCCTTAAAGAAAATTTACTGATAACTTGAAAAATCATGGAATCAACCCTTCAATGTAGGTTCAAAAAATAAGTTCTACTATGCATATAGAGTTGCCATTCAGGAAATGAAAAAGTCGTGGAGATGGACGATGGTGATGCTTGCACAGCGATGTGAATGTACTTAATGCCACTGAACTGTACACTTTTAAAAGGTTAAAACTAAAACTAATAATAATAATTAATAAATCCGCATTGAAAATAAAGGCATTCCAAATTCAGAATTAACACCACCTAAATGCATAATACCCAAACCCAAACTCTGCAAGCTTTACTGTCTAAATCAGAATTCTAGGTTCAGATATGTATGAGAGGAGGCAAGAGATGGGGTCTATGCCACCATCACCAAGTATCCAGACTTCCCGCTAGCAAAGAGCTAGTCAGGCTGGCGTTTTTCCTTCGTTGAGCTGGTCTTTTGGTGTCAGAAAATAAGAGGAAAGGAAAGAGACAGAAACCCGGGAAGCCCTAGGACCGAGCGAGTACCCCTCCTCCCGGCGACCGAGGGAGGGCCGGCCCCACACCGAGCTGGCCCAGCCCAGCGACCGCGGAGAAGCGTCCCCTCCCGGCGGCCGAGCG
>NW_007728564.1:177887-201312 GCF_000696425.1 Galeopterus variegatus
GGCCCCCGCCGGGCGGCCGGGGGGCGGCTCGGCGGCGGCCGGGGGCGCAGCTCCCCGGGGGCTGGCGCTGGAACTCGCAGGGCCTCCGCCCGCCTCCCTCGCGCTCCCGCGGCCTCCAGGTTCAATGAGGATGACATCATGGCGCAAGCATGCGGGCGGCCTGAGAATCAAAGCCGGCACGACCGGGCCGGTTAACTGTACTGTTGCTGAAACACATCCTTCCCGCCCCTCCGCTCCCCGAGCCCCTCCCCAGCGCTCTGCTTTTCGTACCATTGAGGATAGTATTATTGGGGAGAGGAAAATCTGATCAAAACTGTCGGCCGCCAACGCCAGATTTTCTATGGATTCCATAAAGGCCACCTTAACGATTTCCCTAATTAATGGATGACATCTTTGGCTGAAGGAGAGGCGATGGATTCGACTCTGTCTTCGTCTTTGTTAACCTTCTAATTAACTTTCGTAGGTCACCCAGGTCTCCCAAACCTAAAAAGTGAAGAGGCCCATTGTGCGAGAAGCAGTAAACTTACTTTTTCTGCTGGGGTACTTAAAAGGGAGAACGATTATAGGCCGAGAAAAATAACTCCATTTAAAAGCTTTGTGCCTGTAGAGAATACATAGGTCCCTCCCTTAGAAAATAATTGAAACACCTTTTATACCAATATTTCCATGCATAATAAAAACAAATTAGCAAAATGCATCTAAATTCAGCAGCACTTTCAAATTACCTTTTTTGGAATGTAAACGTCTGCTAGCCAACAAAAGAAGTGGGGTTTACAGAGAAAACTGCACCGGCGACAGCTATCAGCCTTTATTCTGGGTGAGTGCAGGACAGGGCCAGGGCTTGGCTACCTCTGGGTCACCTCCCAAGGAAGTGCTCCAAATACACTGGCCTTGCGGAGGCTGTTAAGAACTACTGCCTGAGAGACCCAAAGACTATTAGCAAATGAGCAGGACTTTTTCTGAAGAGAATGATCTTTTGGGATCCAGAAATATTTTTAATGGTCTTAATGAAAAACGAACCACAGTGAAAAAGCCAGAAAACAAGATGAAACCCTACCGTGACTGGTAAAATTGATAAACTCGAGCAATGTGTTTAATAACAACAAAAAAATAGGTAAGATATTCCTGTTGGAATTTTATTTTTGGTAGATTTGCCAAACTCTGCAGATTATGCAAATGAGTTGTGGATGCTGCTCCAGCTCCTTGGTATCTCTGAGGATCAGGAAAAGGAGATACTGAGGGAAGAGCAGGTGCTCAGCCTAAAATAGAACCAAACAGAGGCTTCTTTCAAAGAGGGGTTTGCTGAAAGGACACTCCTCTTTGATACCTTGCAAGAGAATGAGATTCCTAACCCAAGGACAACTCCAGCTACTTGATTATTGTTTTCTGGTAGTAAACAGAACCAGAGCTAACTGTAGAAAGGTGTAAACAAACCCTAAAATACTGTTGATATTTTATTTATGCCTGTCCATTCATTTTTCTATGCACACCCAAATTTTTACACAGTTCAGATTTGTATCCCTTTGTTACCTTAATACCATATCATGAGTATTTTTCTGTGTTAATAAAAATGGGAACAAGATTCTTTGGGGGCCCTGTCCACATACCCAGATTGAAGGTAGAGGCAACTCGATGACATCTGTCTTCTGGAAAGCTGCCCCTCGTGGGAAAACAAGTGCTGTGATGTACTGCTGTGCCAGTTTAAACTGCTACAACCTCTATTAAAATTACAACATCATACATCTTTTGACGCAGCAGTTCCTCTCTAGGAATTTTCCCTAGAGGTATACTTGTACAGGTATAAGTTCACAATAGTGAAAGATTGAAAACAATCTAAATGTCCATCAATAAAGAACTGGGTGAAGAAATATAAGTGCATCTACAGAGTGGCATATTATGTAGCCATAAAAAGTAGGTAAGAATGGTCATTGTGTACCAATTTGGAATGATCCAAAACAGTCTGTTAGGTAAAAAATAATCAACAACAAAATGAAGAACGTTGTGTAAAATATGCTACCATCTGTAGGAAAAAGTGAGGTTTGACACAAAAATTTTCTTCTACTAGTAGTTGTTCTTGGAGAAGAAAATCAGGTGGCTGAAGAACAGCTGTTGGAGGGAGACCACTATAACTTTTATATTTTTTGAATTTTGTCAATATATTACCTATTAGAAAAATAAATAAATCCGTACATTTAAAATTTTAAAAGGGAATGGTTGTCATTTTCTAGTGTGCTCTGTGCATAACTCTGAAAAATTCTAGGCTGGTCCAGGCTTTAAAGTGCCCTGTTCATTTCTATATACTAAATAGCTTATTTTAGACTTCTCAAAGTCTGTGTAGATTAAAAGACCCCTAAAATGGAAGGCACACAGTCACTCTCTCTTTGAAATCTTTAAATGTTCTTTAATGAAAACAGAATAATGCATTCTGTGATTTAATTGTTCAAAAATAAAACTCAACAAACCGTTAAGTCAGTATAAATAAAACATTCACAGGTTTCATCAGCACGTGCATCAGGACAAACGCTTTGGGCCTTGGAATTGTGGAAATACTTCCTAACATTTGAGATGTGCCAAGAAAGAGATAAAGAAATCAAATAAAATCTTGTATTATGCAAATTCTTCTTGCTCACAGGAGTCTGATTTACTTGTATCAATCAGTTTAAGTGATTCACACTTCATGAGCTATGTTAAGTGATTGAACTAAAACCTGGGGCCAATATTATTCTCTCCCCACCCCTCAGCCCAATCTGTCTGTCTAAATGGCATTGAAAATTATTGGGTTGAACATATAAAATTAGTGTTGTGTCAGGGGTTCAATAGCAGCAATTTCAAGATTCAACCTAATATTTTTCATCATTGCAATGTGATAGCCTGTGACTGAAACACTGTCAGTTGCCTGTTCAACATTCATTTCTCCCTTCTTCCCTGTTAGCAGAACTGACATTTAGTTTGTATTTAGGAAGGCAGTAAATCTCACTTCAACTACGTCATGTACATGTAGTTCCCATTTCGTTTGCCAGTGATTGGTTTAGATTTCGGCATGTGATGCAGTTCTAGGCCAATGAGATGTAAGAAAAAACAGCCAGTGGCTTTTGGGAAAGATTTCTCTTCCACTGGAACTTTTCAGGTCCAGAGGGACTTCCCAGAGTTCCAGCAGCCATCTTGCTATGAAAGGCAGTAATTGTACAGACAAAATGGGCATGCTAAGGCAACACAGTAGAAGAAAGGAAGGAAGTTGGGATCTCGATGAAAGTACTGAGCCCTTGTATTAAGCAAGTCTATAATCCCCTGAACTTGGACTACATGCTTTGTGAAATAATTTATCTTATTGTTGAAGCCATTTTGAATTGGCTTTTTATTACATTTCAAATAGCAACAGACCATCCTGGCAAATATTTTCACCACTTGCAGTAGTGTCAAGCCCAGGTAGTACTTTGCAAAACCTCCTCAAGTGATTCTATTGGGTTCCACTGGTCAAGACTACTTTAAATCACAAAAATAAGTGCCTCCTCAACATCATTAGTCATTAGGGAAATGCAAATGAAAAACACTATAAGGTACCACTTTACACACACAAATTTGGCTATAATAAAAAAGATGGGCATTAGAGTGCAGCCTTGTAACAAACACTAAGGTCAAGGGTTCAGATCCCTGTACCAGCCAGCTGCCAAAAGATAAATAAATAGAATAAAAACCACGGGCAGTAACAAGTGTTGGCAATGATGTAGGGAAATTAGAACCCTCATACATTATTGGTGGGAATGTAAGATGGTGCAGCCGCTTTGGAAAACAGTTTGGCAGTTCCTCAAAAAATTAAAAATAGAGTTACCATATGACCCAGCAATATATCCAAGAGAATTTAAAACATACATCCATACAAAAACTTATACGCAAATGTTTATATAAGCATTATTCATAATAGCCAAAAAGTAGAAACAACCCATATTAGTAAATAAACAGATAAACAGATTAATAAGATGTGGCAAATTCATATAATGGAATATTATTTGGCCATAAAAAGAAATGAAGTACTGGTACAAGCTACAACGGGATGGACCTTGAAAACATTATGCTTAGTGAAAGAAGCCAAACAAAAATGCTACATAGTGTATGGTTTCACTTATATGAAATATCCAGGACAGGCAAATCCACAGAGACAGAAAGTAACTGGGAGTTACCAGGGGCTGGGGGGAGGGAGAAATGGCAATTGCTAATCGGCATGAAGTTTCTGTTTTGAGGTGATGAAAAAGTTCTGGAATTTGAAAGGGCTGATAAATGCACAACTCTGAATATACTAAAAACTATACTGAATTTGAAACTTTAAAAGAGTAAACTTTATGGTATGTGAAATATATTCCAATAAAGCTATTA
This sequence comes from Galeopterus variegatus, assembly GCF_000696425.1. Taxonomy (NCBI): domain Eukaryota; kingdom Metazoa; phylum Chordata; class Mammalia; order Dermoptera; family Cynocephalidae; genus Galeopterus; species Galeopterus variegatus. The sequence continues at coordinate 182,259 of NW_007728564.1, forward strand.
TGAAAAATTAAGAAAATAAATGTCTCATAATTATATTTGTTTTAAAATATCCCAAAATTACCGTACAATGAAGAGCCAACCTCCAAAACTAAATATGGCCAGTTAAAATAAAGATGATTATTCTCTAATTAGATTTGCATTTTTGCAGTCGTTTAAGCAAAAATGCGTGAAGAATCTATCCCCCGGCAGACTGTAAGTTTCATGAGGATAATGTACACCTCTGTGTCTTAGTGACAGCATGTCCACATGGACTACACATAGTATGGAGTAAGTGAATGAATGGATCTTGGTGCATCTTAATGAGTGCTTCTGGGCTTAGTTTCTAAAATAATCCTCCATTTACTTATCTGTAAAATTAGGTTAAAGCAGTAACTACCTTATAGGAGGGACGTGAGGATTAAATGAGATAATGAAGTTAAAGCTTTGCACAGTTTCTGGCACATAGTAAGAATAAGTAAGAGGTAGTCACTGATGTTTTATTTTGTCGTGATTATTATTATTTTATTTTTGAACCATATGTCCACTCAGAACAAGAGATAGAAATATCTTGCCAGCTGGCATGAGCAAATCTTGAGTGATTATTTTTAAAATACATTTTTATTACAAAATTAAAGAAAAAGGGATTAGCAATTTGCAGACTCTGAAACAAAAAAATTGGAAACTCAGTTTCAGCAATCAAAAGATTTCATAAAAGACTATGACTGTGTGAAAAAAAAAGCTAAAACATAATAGATGTCTCATCTCACACAGAGACAAGATTCGGTAAGCAATTTACCCAACATCACATAACGTGTTAACGGGACTTTGAAAAGAAAGCCCAGGACAAGCTGCTTTTTCTTCCTGCTGCTACAACATAGAACAACCCCCCATCACCTAACACATGGAAAAACAATGGACAACAAGCAGCTACAGCAAAACATCTCCCACCAGCCTTGACATCAAGTTCTGAGAAGGGACAAGCATGGGGGGAAGGAAAGTACAAGATTTTCAAGTGCATTCTTCCCACTAGATCAGTATCATTCCATTAGTCTTCCTGTTCGCTCTTGTGAGAAAATTACGATGGCCAGAGAAAAGTGAGGAAAAGATAAGCAAGTAAGCTATTTACTGGAAAGACTGGAAAGTTTCTGTGAGAATCAATTCTATGTATTCACACCATAGCTATCACCCACCCCATTAACAAACATAGAACAGAGGGTAGGATAGAATAGGAGAGTCTTCTGATCTCAGGCATTAACCAGGTTTGTATCACCAAACTGGGCCAGAAATAATGGATGGCAGCTTTACCATTGCACATCGTCCCTAGTATCAATTCCTTTTTCTTTGTTTTCAGTATCGGTCAGGCGCACCCACAAAGGGGAAGACTTCCTCCCAGTGTGAAGAAACTTCCTAACAACTAAGAAAGTTGGATGTTTTCTCTGATGAAAGGTTACATCTTGTTTATGGGTTGGGTTCTCTGTTTTAAAAGTTCATGCAGAGAAGGATCCTATGGAGATGTATTTTTCCCATTCCCCCCAATTTAACCCCCTTATTCAACTCACATTTTCTTTTCCTTCCTCCTCTACCCTTTCCTGTTTCTCTCTTCTTTTCTCCTATCGCTTCCTCCTATTTTGCACCTCCATTTTATTCCTCTCATCTTTCCTTGCCTTTTCTTTTATCACATCAATCTTTAGTAGCATATTTAATGTTTAGCACTAAAGTGAAAAAGTCTTGTTTCTGAAATTCTAACTGTTCTGCTGGACAAAAGATCAGTTTAACATTAAAAACTACAGGTGGTCCAGCGTGCGTTCTCACATCCATGCACCAAACAAGGAAGCCGTAGTCTATCTAGAGATAGTTTGCAGAGCTTAATTCAGTATACATGCAATTTATGTATACATACACATTAAGGAACTTTCTGGATGTGTGTAGGGGCCTTTGAAGTCTCTTCTGCATGTTAATTTCTCTACTAATCCAGATGCCACTGCTCTTTGTGACATTAGAGAGGTCACTGAGCACCATCCCCATAACCCTCCAGAGAACAATGGAATACCAGTGAAGAACCTTTCTTTTTTTTTATTACCTAACCATTTAGTATTCTTCTTTTTCAAGAAAAGCCAGGCAAGTCCTAGGAGGTCTTACTATTGATACTAATTTCTCCCTAGCTCAGTCAGTAGTTTTCCTCTGCAGAGAAGTGTATGAGTATGTCTGTGTTCACAGATTTACACATTTCTTATCTATGTAATCACTTCCCAAAAGGAACTACCTTGATTGAGCTCATCTACCCTTAAACTAATCTCTCTAGCCTTCCCATGATTATGCAGTTCAGTGAATCATAGCTTTTACAGATAAACTTAACTCTTGATTTGGAATTCTAAGAGCTCTAACTACAGCTAAGCTATATATAGACAATAGGGATTTGGAAGAGGTAACAAATGTTAGAGACTGCAGCTTTCTAAGCTATATATTTGACAAGCAAAATACCTGCTTAAATTAGGAGCTTGAAAAATATTTTTATTTTAGCAAAAATGTAAATGTGAAATTTATAAATTCTGGAGAAATTAAAAGATGAAAAATTCTTACAAGTTTGGTCTTAATGTGTTATTTGGTGACTTTTCGTCTTACTAGCATAAAAACAAATTTTTTGAAACTGAAATACCTTATCTCAATATGATTTTATAGAGTGTAAAAGCTTAGCTTTATATACTGTACATAGGGAAAAACCCATTTGTGTTTAAAATAAAAATTCCTCAACATACTTTAGGTCCTTGCTCCATAAAATGAATTTAAAGATAACTTATGTTCTAAGTATAAAATTACTTTATGATTATTGTAAAAATCTTGAAAAAACACAGCAGAGTATATAGAAGAAAATCATTCATAATTCCACCATCCAGATAACCACTGCTCATACTTTCTTCCCTTGACTATGCATATATTTTGAAATTTATTTTTTAGACTTTCACTGTTCTGTTTTAAAGCAATAATCCTTGATGCTGAGGCATGGCTCAATTTTTCATGAGAGGGAAGGAAAAAGAGAAAAGTCAAGAAAGAGAAGAGAGAGGCTTGCCTCCTTCCCTGCTCCCACACCTCGCTCTCTCGGAGCCACTCCCCAAATCCTCAAATAGGGTGAAAAACTTTTCCAGACCCTAAGAGCATTATAAGCAAGCCTCCTACTATTCTTTGTGAGGAAAATATCAACATTCTGTATGTGATGGCTAGGTAATTTCTAGATGTTTACAATTCTATCACCATCTGTTTCTAGCTTTCTAAGAAATCATGAATATCTTTTAAAAAATAAAAAGGGATCTTTTTAATCACCTAAAAACACGCTTTAGATTCTAACATGAGGATGACCATTATTCTGATCTCCCTGCCATGAAGTAGTTACTCTCGGCAGTCCAGCTCTCTTCATATTTTCACTTTAAGATATTCATGGGAGTTTGGCAAATTTGAGTAAATAACACAGCTTTCCAGGATACCTTGCATCATTCTGACCTAGGACCTAAGGCAATTAAGTGTACCCTCCTTTTCCTGTAATTGTGTATGGAAGAGCACAACCTATAGTACGTATAGTAAGCACTAGACTGTGAAAACAGAACAGTCTGTCAGCCTTCTAAGGGGATACTCAGTGTCTCCTTGGACCTCTTTTTACTGAAGTCTCTAAGCATGACATTATTGTTCCCCTTGATTGTGCTATCATTTTATCATGAGAAATTATAGCTCTGCCTTCAGTTCCCAGCACTTTGGTGAATTAGATACTGTGATGGTTAATTTTATGTGTCAACTTGGCTAGGTTACAGTGCCCATTTGTTTGGTCGAACACCAATCTTGCTGTTGCTGTGAAGTAGACCTTAAATGTTAACCACATCCACTCAGTTGAAGGCCTTAAGAGAAAAGACTGAGGTCTCTCAAAGAGAAAGAAATTCTGCCCCCAGACTGTCTTTAGACTCAAGACTGTAACATCAACTCCTGATGAAATTTCCAGTCTGCCCTACAAATTTTTTTTTTTTTTTTTTTTAAAGATGACCGGTAAGGGGATCTTAACCCTTGACTTGGTGTTGTCAGCACCACGCTCAGCCAGTGAGCGAACCGGCCATCCCTATATGGGATCCGAACCCAGGGCCTTGGTGTTATCAGCACCGCACTCTCCCGAGTGAGCCACGGGCCGGCCCCTTGACTTAGTCCCTACAATCTCATGGACCAACTCCTAAAAATCTCTCTCTCCATATATGTGTGAGAGAGTGTGTGAGTGTGTGTGCGTGTGTATGTGTGTGATAAATAGGATAGACACATATCTCACATATATATCTATCCTATTTATTCTATTTATATCTCCTATAGGTTCTATTTCTCTGAAGAATCCTGACTAATACAGATACTTTGAATGACAATCTCGAGTGAAATAACTAAAATGCTGGATAATTTTTTTTTAATTAGAAAAATTATTTATTCCTGCTCCTTTTGTACATTTTATTGTTCAGGAAACAGTCTTACATACGTATCTGAAATAATGTACTATCACACACACTGTTAAAGGCAAAGCACCATAGGTAAAGCGGATCAGTTGTCCAAAGTTCTGTTTATGGGATCTTGCTTGCAGATTTTACATTAATTTCTGAAAATCAGAAATATCATCCCCCCAAAATGTAAAGGGGGTTGTAAAAAATAAATCACTTTATTCGATAGTTGTAGTAATGGAGGATATTTCTTTAAGAAGTGAAAAACTAAGAAGAAAATGCCACTCAACATCGTTGGTATGCCAGTATAGGTCAGCAGGAAAAAATACTGTGATAAACTTGTCCCTTTGATTCCAAGAAGAATTTCTAGTCCAAGCTTTGACATGCTTCCTGTGTTTTCACTAGATACTTCTTACTGCTGCTCTTCATTCTTTTCCACATTTCATATTAGAGGATTGGTACACCCTTTAAAACTTCATTAACGGGAGCAAATCCAGTATCCATTGATTTCTTCTCAAAAGGCACCCTAACCTATTGGATGGCCCCTGTAGGCCAGGAAAGCTACTGGCCTCTGATGTCCCTGTTCATCAGGCATAGAGCCAACACTTGGAGGTTCAACAATAACATCATAAATTATTCCTCCGGTGATGAGGAAGTAACACACACCCCCAGAGCATACACCAATGGCACGTGCACCCAGGGCGGCTTCTTCAGCTTCAGGTTGGGACATTCGAGCACTAAGAAGGGGACTCAGTACAGACTTCCCATGTCGGTAGCCACAGGGTTAGCTCTCGGCCTCTGGATAAAATGTTTTTAAAACATCCTTTTAAATGCATTGCTGAGCTGACACAAAAGGGAGAGATTTTCAGATCCCCCAAAATAAATGAAAGTGAACTCCATTTACAAAGCAGTGTTATAACACCAAGGTAAATGGGGTTTTTTTCTTATTTTATTTTGTCAATATAGAATGTGGTTGATTACTGTGACCCATCACCGAAACCTCCCACCCTCCTCCCTCTCCCCACTCCGTCCCAACAATGTCCTTTCTGTTCGATTGTTGTATCAACTTCAAGGAATTGTAATTGTTGTGTCTTCTTCCCTCCCCCCGTTTTTTTTTTTGTGTGTGTGTGTGTGTGAATTTATGTATTTATTTTTAGCTCCCACCAATAAGTGAAAACATGTGGTATTTCTCTTTCTGTGTCTGACCTGTTTCACTTAATATAATTCTCTCTAGGTCCATCCATGTCGTTGCAAATGGCAGTATTTCATTCTTTTTTATAGCTGAGTAGTATTCCACTGTGCAGATATACCACATTTTCCATATCCACCCATCCAATGATGGACATTTGGGCTGGTTCCAACTCTTGGCTACTATAAAGAGTGCTATGATGAACATTAGGGAACAGGTATACCTTCGACTTGATGATTTCCATTCCTCTGGGTATATTCCCAGCAGTGGGATAGCTGGGTCACATGGTAGATCTATCTGCAATTGTTTGAGGAACCTCCATAAAAATGTGGGGTTTTTTTAATTTTAATTTTTTATTTATTTTATATACTGAATCAAAATTGACTATACATATTTTTGGGATTCAACATTGAGATGTCTTGATCAAATCAATATTACTAGTATATATATTGTTACGAATCATAATTATTCTTTATGCCCCTTGTCTCCCCTTTCCCCACTCCTTCCTCCCTCCCTCCTCTAATTACCCTAGATTTCTTCTCTTCTTCTGAAAGAGTAATGGTTACTCTGTTAATTTGTTGCTTAGATGATCTGTCCAATGCTGAGAGGTGTGATCAGGTCCCCCAGTATCATCATAGAGCAGATGCTTCTGTCACTGAAATGGGCTTTGCAGAGAGAGACATCCTCTTCTTTTCTTTATCTCTGCTGGTGACTCTTTTGTGTGCATGCACTCCAGTGGCTGTTGGACCATCTGCGTGGTGGTTGTGGCATCTAGCCGCTTTCAAGGCAGCCATGGTTATTGTGGTGGCTGTGGTGGGCCACCCACATGGAGGTGATGTTTATGGCATGTTCCTTGGCGCCGGTGGTGTGCCTTTTTGTGGGGTGTGTCTGGTCCCCTTCTCCATGCCTCTGGTCCCTGGGCAGGCCCTGAGGCACTGGCGCAGTGTGCCTGGTTGTAGGAGGGTGGTCTGGTCCCCTTCTCCATGCCCCAGGTCCCCAGATGGGCCCCGAGGTGCTGGCATGGTGTGTCTGGTTGTGGGAAGGGGATCCAGTCCCCGGCTCCATATCTCAGGTCACCGGGTGAGCCCCAAGGTGCTGGCACAGTGTGCCTGGTTGTGGGAGGGCGGTTCAGTCCCCTTCTCCATGCTTTGGGTCCACAGGCAGGCCCTGAAGTACTGGCGCAGTGTGCCTGGTTGTGGGAAGAGGGTCCAGTCCCCAGCTCCATACCTCAGGTCACTGAGCAGGCCCTACGGTGCTGGCATAGCATGCCTGGTTGTAGAAGGGGGGTCTGATCCCCTTCTCCATGACTCAGGTTCCTGGATGGGCCCTGAGGCTCTGGCGTGGTGTGCCTGGATGTGGGAGTGGGGTCCGGTCTCTGATTCCAAGCCCCCAGTTCACAGGCAGGCCCCAAGGCACTGGTGGTGTGCCTGGGCCAGAACTTATTTTTTGTCCTTTGCTTATTTCCAAAACAGGGGAACTTCCTGTGGGAACCAGTACTTGAACTGTGTGGTTGAGCTAAATTGCTACTTTGCTGCTGATTCCCTAGGGAAGGCTTTTGGTGCTGCTCAGCATTTAATGCTTGACCTTATAGGTACTTCTGGCTCTCCATAGACCCAGTGGATCTGTGTTGTGTAGAATCTCTGATCTGGGCCTGAGTTTTTTCATTAAACTGCACCCCATGCAATTCTGCATTCCTGACCAGTATCCTCTGAGTGGTCCTGCGCTGATTGGGGGGCAGATCGGCTGTCCTTGCTCTGCCCCAGTGTTCTCCCGGTGGGCCTGTCTCTCCCACCGCCCGTGCTCCAAACACTTCCCATGGGACGGGTCCTGTGCTGTTCCCTTGCGATGACTCACTGGCCTCTGAATGGCTCCCTTTCTTCAGTTGTTCTGGCTCCTTGCTCCTGCATGGGTCCATGGGAACCCTATTAGTGGTCATGCTGTCCTGGGGGCTGCCAAGGCCCTCTTTTCCCCTGCTCCAAGTAACTCCATCCAAATGGCACAGCTGTGGCTTCTGTCCAGTCCTGCTCCATGTGCTCATCAGCTTGAACTTTAAAGCAGCCGCGGCCTGAAACAATCTGAAGTTTTTTCTTTCTCTCATTGTGGTTTCTCCCACCTTCATGAACTCCGTAGGTCTCTCTTCCTCTTCCTCAGAGCTCCAGCGGCCCCAGCTTGGCTGATGTTACATTTTTATAGTTGTAAATTGGTTGATTTGTGGGAGAGAGTGACACTGGGAACTGTCTATTCCACCATCTTGACTGGAACCTGTAAATGGTTTAAATCCCTGTAGTGGCCAGCCACAAAAAATAAATAGATAGATAGATAGATAGATAGATTTATATATATATAAAATGAAAGCAAGAAGCCTGGTAGGTAAGCAAGTTCTAAAGCCAGCTTTCATCCTGAGAGTTTTTATCAGACTCTGGAGACCTTGAATCTCAACTCTGAGATCACACTAAGGGATTACCCAAGTTGGGGGACCTTTTAGGAGAATCCTTGAATAAAGCTGGAACAACAAAGGGCTACATCCTCAGTATAAAGATAAATAAAAATAAATAACTTTGGCCCTGATGAGGGGCTCTATAACAAAGACATTTTTCTATCTTGATGTTGATGTTGGGAGGACAGGGAAAAAAAATCTCCCCTAAGAATGTGGAACCATAACTAGATCTCACACAAATTTTCTATCTGGATTCATACCATCTATGTGATCCAGAAAAAATTTTACCCTAATAATAGGGTATTTCAATATAAAAGGATCCCAAGTTAGTAGTACAACCAGGTGATCTGACCAAAAAGAACAAATGCAAATCTTTTCTGCACAAGTTCATCTTCAACCCTGGCCTCCAAGAATCCCCAGATAAAGTGCCAAGACAAGCAAGAAGCTCACAGAAGACAAACTTCTAAAAATCTAGAAGAAAACATGGCACCATTAAGTGAACTAAAAGAAGCAAGCAACGGACAACAAAAGCAGTCCCTCAAGGATATCAAATATTGACATTATTACTTACCAAATACAAATTCATAAGCTTAATGAAATAAAAGAGGGGCTTTAAAATATTAGCAAGGGGTAAGAGAATGTAAGGAACATCCAAGCAGATCTGAAACAGAACCAAACAGAACTTCAGGAAATGAAAAATAAAATGATTCATTTTTTAAATGGGGGAAGGGAGGCGTTTAAACAGCTGTTTAGGCTAAATAGAAAAGAGAATTAGTGAAGTGGAAAATAGATTCAAAAGACATTTTCCAGAATACAGTCCAGAAACAAAGAGATAGAAAATATGAAAAACATGTTAAGAGTTATAATTTCTAGTCAGAGTTTACGAAGGAGATAATAGAGTAAGGAAGGAGACAATTTCTTTTTTTATTTTATTTTATTTTTTTTATTGAATCATAATTGATTATACATATTTTTGGGATTCAATGTTGACATATGTTGATCAAATCAATATTATTAGTATGTATATTATTACATATTGTACTTATTCTTTACGTCCCTTGCCCAATCTCTCCTGATCCTCCTCTCCCTCCCCCCTCCCACCTTTGATAACCCTAGATTTCTTCTCTCCTTCTGAAAGAATAATGGTTACTCTGTTGATTTGTTGCCTAGATGATCTCTCCAATGCTGAGACGTGTGTTCAGGTCCCCCAATATTATCATAGAGTAGATGCTTCTTCCGTCACTCTGGAATGGGCTTTGTGGAGAGAGACATCCTCTTCTTTTCTTTGGTCTCTGCTGGTGACTCTCCTTGTGTCAATGCACTCCAGTGGCTGGCAGACCATCTGCGTGGTGGTTGTGGCATCTAGCCACTTTCACGGGAGCTGTGGTTACTGTGGTGGCTGTGGTGGTCCACCCACATGGATGTGATGTTTTTGGCATGCTTCTTGGCACTGGCAGTGTGCCTGGTTGTGGGGGGGGTCCTGTCCCTGGCTCCAAGCCCCCGGTCCCTGGGCAGTGCCTGGAAGGAGGAAATTTCAAATGAGATAATAATTGAGAATTTTCCAAAGTTGTTGAGGAAACCAATCCTCAGATCCAAAAAGCCAAGTGCATCCCAAGCAGGATAAACAAAGAGAAATCCACATATAGAGCTATTATTGTAAAAACAAAATGAAACAAAACAAAAAACTCTAATAGGGGGAAAAAAACCCTTAAAAGTAGAGGGGAAAGACAGATGACCTCTGAAGGTGCAGCCTTAGACTGAATACTAACTTTTCAACAGCAACAATAACAGCAAGACAGTGAAATCATATCATCAACATGCTGAGAGAAATAACTATTAATCTAGAACTATATCCCCAGTGAAATATCTTTCAAGAATGAGGATAAGGGTTGGCAGATTAGTGCAGTTGGATAGAGTGCCACCTTGTAACACCAAGATCAAAAGTTTGGGTCCCTGTACTGGCCAGCTGCCAAAAAAAAAAAAAAAAAAGAATGAGGGTAAGATATAGATATTTTCAGTTAGCCAAAAATTAAGAAGACTTTGGCACTGGCAGATTCTCACTGAAGAACATGATAAAGGATGTACTTCAGAAAGAAGGAATAGGAACCTTTCTGGATGGAAGGTTTAAAATAAAAAAGAATAATTATCAAAGATAGAGGCAAATATGTGGGTAAATCTAAATAAAATAAATTTTGATTGTATGAAGAATAATAATATCTAATTAATGGGGGGAAAGGGATTAAGCTAGAACTGGATCCCAGAACTAGAAAAAGATGATACTATATAAAGATTTTGAAGGTTCTCATATCATTCAGGAGGAAGAAAGATACTGATTAACTTTGTTAACTGTAAATAATAAAATAGGTAACCACTAAAAGAAGAGACACATAATGAGCATAACTTCCTTGTTCTAATGTTCCCCCCTTCTCACTATTGCACTTGATTAGTCTTAAAGACAGAGAGAGAGAGAGACAGAATATAACCTTCAAGGCCAGCCTGTGGCTCACTTGGGAGAGTGCGGTGCTGATAACACTAAGGCCACGGGTTCGGATCCCTGTATAGGGATGGCCGGTTAGCTCACTTGGGAGAGCGTGGTGCTGACAACACCAAGTCAAGGGTTAAGATCCCCTTACTAGTCATCTTTTAAAAAAAAAAAAAAAGAAAGAAAGAATATAACCTTCAAATAAGAACAGAGGAAAATTGAACTGTGAGGGGGAAAAATTTTCAATCAATGCAAAAGAAGGCAAAAAAGAAAGGGACAAAAAATAGAAATAAAAATCACCAAAAAGATGGTAGTAGTACATTTTTAAAAAAGGAAAAAAAGAAATTTTTTAAAAAGAAAAAAGATGGTAGTAATAAATCCAAGAATATCAGTACTTACAAAAATATAAATGTACTAAAGACTCCAGTTAAATGACAGATTGTCAGATTAAATGTTTTAAAACCAGCTATAGGGCCAACCCCGTGGCACACTCGGGAGAGTGCAGCACTGGGAGCACAGCGGCGCTCCCGCCACGGGTTCGGATCCTTATACGGGGATGGCCGGTGCGCTCACTGGCTGAGCACAGTGCGGGCAACACCAAGCCAAGGGTTGCGATCCCCTTACCGGTCACAAAAAAAAAAAGGACAAAAAACAAAAAACAAAAAACAAAAAACCCAGCTATATACTGTTTACAAAAGACTTTTAAAACATGAAGCCATAGAAATGTTGAAAGTCAAAGGATGAAAAACCAAATATTAATAGAAGAAAGATGGCAGGGCTATATGAATATTTTTAAGATAGACTATGACCAAAGCATTACTAGCAATAAAAAAGATTTCTACCTAATTCACCTAGAAAATATACCAATTCTATACACTTATATGCACCCCAAATCATATGCTTCCCCTTAATATTAGAGAAAATGCAAAGTTACTGCCATCACCAAGTGTTATTCAATATTGTACTTAAAGTCGTAGCCTGTATAGTGTGACAAAAAAAGAAAATAAACTAAAGGTTAAAGGATTAAAAAGAAAGATAAAACTGTGATATTTGCACATGATATTATTGGCCACAAAAAGCACAAAAGAAACTACAGGTAAATTATTAGAATTAATAAAAGGGTTTTTAAACCAATATACATTTTCATTCAGCAAAAACAATAAGAAAAAATAACTTTAAAAGGAATGTCAGGGCCGGCCCGGTGGCACACTGCTACAGTGCACCGCTTGGGAGCGCGGTGGCGCTCCCACCAAGGGTTCAGATCCCACATACAGACCGGCCGCTCACTGGCTGAGCGAGGAGCGGGCGCAGCACCGAGGGTTGCGATCCCATTGCTGGTCCCGGTCCGGTACGGGCGCGACACTGAGGGTTGTGATCCGTTGCCGGTCACGAAAAAAGACAAAAAGGAAAAAAAAAAAAAAGGAATGTCATTATAATAGCAAAAATATGTAATAAATCTAGGTATAAATCTAACAAAACTTGTTTTGTATAAGTTGTAAAGTCGATTTCTGTTGCTTACAACAAAATACCTGGAACTGGGTAATTTGTAAAGAAGTAATATTTATTGCTTACAGTTTTGGGGACTGGGAAGCCCAAACTCCAGGGAATACATCTGGTGAGGGTCTTATTTGGTGGTGACTTCAGCAATGCAGGGTATCACACTGTGAGAAAGGCAGAAGCAAGACAGAGCTAACCTTCTCACTGGCTCTCCTTTTCAAGCTTTCATAACCACACCCATGGCTACCATTAAACATCAATGGATTAATCCATTTACTAGGGCATGGTCTTCAAAATCTAATCACCTCTTCAAGGTCCCACCTTTCAATTACCATAATAGGATTTCCCACCCTCAACAGTCACAGTAGGGATTAAGCTTCAGTTAGTTTTGGGGTACATTCAATCCACAGCAGTTGTGCATCTCCTTATAAAGAAAAATCATACCTTATTAAAAAAACATTAAAGACTGACAAGTGGGGCCGGCCCGGTGGCGCACTGCTACAGTGCGCCGCTTGGGAGTGCGGCAGCACTCCCACCGAGGGTTCGGATCCCACATACAGACCGGTTCCCGCTCACTGGCTGAGCGAGGTGCGGGTGCGACACTGAGGGTTGCGATCCCGTTGCCAGTCCCCGTCCGGTACGGGCGCGACACTGAGGGTTGCAATCCGTTGCCGGACACGAAAAAAGACAAAAAGGAAAAAAAAAAAAAAGACTGACAAGTGAATGGAGAAATATCAAGTTGATAGCAGGAAGCTTCAATAGCATGAAGATGTCAATTCTCCCCATAGTGATTAAATCCAGTTCCAATGAAAATCCCAACAATATTTTTTCATGGAATTTGACTAGCTAATTCTAAAATTGAAATGGGGACTTGACTTGCCCCTTCCAGTCAAGATGGCAGAATAGATGGTTCCCAGCATCATTCCCACAAATCAACCAATTTACAACTATTAGAAAGCAATGACAGCCAAGCTGGGGCCACTAGAGCTCAGGGGTAGAGGAGGAGAGACCTATGGAGGGCATGAAGGCAGGAGAAGCCATGATGAGCAAAAGAAAAGGTTACTTCTTCCATTTTGAATCCTAGCTGCTTCAAGTCTGGAGCTGCTGAGCACACAGAGCAAGAGCTGGCAAAAGCTACAGTTGTGCTCTTCCAATGAAGTTACTTGGAGGTGACAGGGGAGAAGAGGGCCTTGGTGGCCCCCAGGCCAGCAAGACCACTAACAGGGTTCCCATGGACACACATAGGAGCGAGGAGCCACAACAACTGAAAAAAGGAGCCACTCAGAGGCTGGTGAGTCATCACAAGGGACCTGTGCATGGTCTGCCCCAAGGGAAGTGTTTGGAGTATGAAAGGTAGGGGATGGGCCCACCAGGGGAACATTGGGGCACAGCATGGACAGTTAGTCCCAATCAGTGCAGGACCACTCAGTGGAGACTGGTCAGGAATACAGATCTGCAGGGGGAGCAGTTTGCTGAAAAGACTCAGGCTCAGACCAAAGTTTCCACACAACCCAGGGGCACTGGATCTCACGAGACCCAGAAGTACCTACAAAGTTAACCACTAAAACCTGAGCTACACAAAAAGCCTTCCCCAGGGAATCAGCAGCAGAGCAGCAATTTAGCTTAACCACAGGGCTCAAGTGCTGGTCCTCACTGGAAGTTCCCCCAGTTTAGAAGTAAGCAAAGGACAACAAATTAGTTCCAGTGCAGAGTTTAAGAAGTGGAAACTGTGAATAATCCAACACAGAACTGAAAGAAAAACAAAATACCCACAGACCAGAGACAAAGTTTGATATTAACTAGTAAAGGACTCACTTCAGCAAAGAACACCTATAAAACCTGGAAGGACTGGAAGTCCCCTGGGCCTACAAGGCAGGGAGCAGGGAGAGCCAGGGGCCTCAGCCATGTCCCCCAACACCCACAACCAGCCCAGTGATGACCACCAAGCCACTGCAGGGAACACCCTGGGCTCCTGAGCTGGGGCACTGAGGGGCTGAGGGCTCCAGCCACACCCCCCTGACATCTGCTTTCAGCTCAGTAATGACCAAGCCTCCCTAGACGCCACAACCACCATGCAGATGGCCCTCCAGCCACTCGAGTGCATGGACACGAGGAGAGTCACCAGCAGAGACCAAAGAAAAGAAGAGGATGTCTCTCTCCACAAAGCCCACTCCAGAGTGACAGAAGAAGCATCTACTCTACATTGATAGTGGGGGACCTGAACACACCTCTCTCAGCACTGGACAGATCACCTAGGCAACAAATCAACAGAGTAACCATTACTCTTTCAGAAGGAGAGAAGAAATCTAGGCTTATCAGAGGTGGGAGGGGAGAGGGAGATGAGGATGGGGAGAGGTTAGATAAGGGGCAGAAAGAATAAATATGACTTGTAATAATGTATATGCTAATAATATTGATTTGATCAACATACGTCAATATTGAACTCCCAAAATATGTATAATCAATTAAGATTCAATAAATAAATAAATAAATAAATAAATAAAATTGAAATGGAACAGCAAAAGTTCAAAAATAACCAAGTCTCCCTAAGAACAAAAACAAGGTAAGGAGAATTTCACTCCCAGATATCAAGACTTACTATATAAGCTATAGTAAGTAAGACAGTGGGATATTGGCATAGGAATATGGTAGAGAACCTGGAAACAAACCAATGCATATGTACAGACTTGGTTTTATAACAGAGTAGGTACTAGAGATAAAGTAAAGATCAATCAGTGGTACTAGAAAAATTTACTAAGGAATTGTAAAAAAAAACTGAATTGGAACCTTACTTCACATCATACACAAAAATCAATTCTAGTTGAACTGAAGACTTAGATGTAGGAAGTAAGACTAAACCTTTAAAAAAACAATTTAGGAGAATACCATTACAATCTTACAATAGGTAAGGGTTTCTAAAACAAGACCAAAAATATCAACTCATGAAGGAAAATGTTGATAAATTCTACCACATAAAACTAAAACTTTGATTCATCAAAAGACATTTGAAATAGAGGAGACAATTACTAAATGGGGGCAGGCTGATAGTTGCCATATGTATAATTGAGACAAAGGATTAGTATCCAAAATAGATTTTTTTAAAGCTCCAATGAATCAAAGGGAAAACACAACCTAATAGGAAAATGTGCAAAAGTCATGAACAGGTATTTCATAAAAAAGAAAATGCAAATGGCCCACAGACACCTGAAAAATGCTCAGCCCTATTAGTAATCAGAGAAATGTAAATTAAAACCACAAAGAGATATTTCTCCCATCTGAATAACAATAATTTTAAAATAAGTCAAGAATAAGTGTTGACAAGGGTGGGGAGTACAATAACTCACTGCCTCCTGGTAGGAGTGTGAATTATTACAACCATTTGGGGTAATATTTGATAGCACATGACAAAAATGAGTAAGAAAGGCAATTCTACTCCTGGGTTTATATGCCAGAGATACTCTTGCATCTGTATACCAGGAGGCATGCACTAAAGATGCTCACAGCAACACTGTTCATAATTGCAAAAGAGACAGAGAAAGGAAGAACCCAAATGTGCCTTCATAATAGTGGGGATTAATCACTTCTGTCCTGTTCCCACAGTGGAATACTACACAACAATGAGAATGAAGAAACCACATTGTGTGAATATACCACAATTAATTTAATACCAACATTAAACATATTGTTGGGAGAAAAAACAAATCACTGAAGACTATATAATGTATGCTTCTGTTTATATGCAGTTCAAAAAGAAAGCGAAACTTCACACTGTTTTGGGGATACATACAAAAGTAGTAAAATTATTTTAAAAAGCAAACAAACGAATAAAACACAATTTTGGGTGGTGATTACCTCTGGCGTGTGTTGGTGGGGAGGGAAGATTCCATCTGCCTTGGGTTGAATGTCCCCCCAAAACTTAGTCTGAACTGTGACAGTGTAAAGAGGGTGAGAAGTCCTATTATGGTAACTGAAGGGCAGGGCCTTGAAGAAGTGATTAGGTTGTAGGACTGTGCCCTAGTGACTGGATTAATAATGGTGGTCAGGGATGCAGTTCTGAGGGCTTAAAAAAAAGAGAACATGAGAAAAGAGCATGTCTCTCTCTCTGCTCCACCATTTTCTGCCATGTGAGACCCCTGCATTGCCGTAGAGTCACCACCAAAGAAGACCCACACCAGGTGTGTTCCCTGGACTTTGTTTGGATTTCCCAGCCTCTGAAACTGTTAAGTAATAAATTTCACTTTCTTACAAAGTACCCAGTTCCAGGTACTTTGTTATAAGCAACATAAACTAATACACCATCCGAGAGGGCACAAAGTAACACAAACAGGTGTTACTAAGATTCTATTCTTTTAACGTAGCTGCTAGGATGTGAGTATTCATTTTATTTCATTCTTTTGATTGTACAGATACACTCATGCAGTATTTTATATGTATGATACATGTGACAATCAATTGTTCAACGTTTGTTATTTCTGGGATTGTGGCCAGACACTGAGACTCAGCCTATGTCTTCTCTACTTTTCCTGCTGAAGGAAAAGCCAGTAGAAAATCTACTCTCTTATTGATTTAAATCTAGTCAACCTCTGGATTGAGTGTCTTCTTTTTGGCTCATGACTATAATATTCTAGATCTAGTGCTCTATGTGCCCCTGCTCTGCCATTATCAGAAGTCGGATTTCTGTATTTTTCTGGCAACCTAAGCCTGGGAGTACCAAGATCATCATACTCCCTTTTCCAGCAGTTGTTTGCTCAACCTGGAAGTGTAAGAGAAATAAAAAAATAGTTAGTTATAATCAGATCTCCAGGAGCTTCTTTCCTTTAACGATGTCCACTTCAAGTAAACCTAAAATAAGTCTTCTTTCTAAAAGACAGAGAGTAATATTCAAGGCCTTGAAAGTCAACTGGAGTGAGTGATTGAAAGGCCTGATACTAGGATGTCACTCACTCCTTTCATGTGTAGACCTTATCAAAATCACCCAGGGTCCCCTCTCTGAAGACCTCATGTGTAAAACAGAAATAATATGCAATTGTGCTGGGTATTCTTAGAAGCTGTGGTCATAAGCTTTCTATTAATAGACAATAGAGACTGTCACCAATTCTGTCTAAACCTACATATTCCTTCAATTTGGAAGTTTCTTCGGTGATTAGTACTGTATTTTTTTTCTTCCTATTAAAGCAAAATCTGTCTTTACACCTTTACACAACTTTTGCTGGCATGGACAAACTCAGCATTGTCACACTTGCCAATAAAGGTCAAATGCTTTATTATTTCTTGGCACGCTTTAATAACTTTCATAACAAGCTAACGTTCCTGTCATTTATTTGGTTTGAACTTGCAAAGCCTTCACTAAAAGAAAGCGTAATGAGAATTGGTGGAAGAAAAATGTTGATTCCCAAGTTTATCTTTTGGGAATTCAAAATACACAATAGAGCAACAGCTGTTCTAGATTTCCATCAGAGATTAACAGATAAGTTATTATTGCAATTCAAAGTTGTGACATCTTTAGATAAATATTTGCCCTTGATTTTCACAGCCTTTGATTCAACAGAAATCTGGAAGAGCTCACAGTCTGGCGCACAGTAGATCATCAGAAATCTACAGCTTTAAAACGTGGTTGAAAAGGAGTCCAGGTTGGATTCTGCCAGCAGGTCTGTCTCCTGCTGTCACTTCCCCGCTATCTATGCCTAGGTCTCTGCCTCCAGCCCTGATTCCTTTCCCCAGATTTGCTTCACTCCTCTCACTGAGCCTGCATAGATTCAGTACCTGGCATCAGAGTCCTCTCTCACTGTGCCCACACAGAGGAGTGCCAAAACACTAGCCAGATGCCTTTGGAGGGACTCCACACTACAGCCTGGCCATTGAAGATGTCAACACTTCCATAAAGTCACTTCACCAGCTGTAGAGCACACAAGTGCCTACCGATCCAAGAGCAGGAGCCCCTCCTCTTCGCCAAAAGAAACACCTGGGATAAACATCTTGCAATACCATCTGTTAGCACATGGCTTAAGCCCTCCGCCCAACATATGACTTCCCTTACACCAGCACATGGCCCCTCCTCCCTGTCCACTCACTTTGGAAGCCAGTCCTCCCCGAAGAATGTACCGCCCATAAGGACTGGGGTGTCTTGTATGCAACCACTGCCAACCCAGTTTACAGCGAGGCTTGTGGGCTGGGGAATGCGTGGATTGTTGTTGTTAAAGGACTTTCCCGCTCCTCTCGGTGTCAGTTGAAGAGCCCTCTGCATTCCTTCTCCGATTTTGAGAGAAAAAGAGATGAACTCCCTTCCCTCCCTACGTGGTGTTTAGACCGGTGACAACGTTAATCCTACCATTTGTCTTTACGTTTTCGTATTTTTGAAAATCACTGCCACTTTTCCCAATTACAGGGTTAATACAAAGTACTTAAATATCTTTTTAAAAAATATATTTAAAAAATATATTGCCGTAGAGTCACCACCAAAGAAGACCCGCACCAGGTGTGTTCCCTGGACTTTGTTTGGATTTCCCAGCCTCTGAAACTGTTAAGTAATAAATTTCACTTTCTTACAAAGTACCCAGTTCCAGGTACTTTGTTATAAGCAGCATAAACAGACTAATACCGGCAAGTCCATCTCATTTTAAGAGGCATGGCGACACCCCGTCCCTCCCCCCAAGCTGGCATCGCCCCCTTCACCTGCTGACTGATCGATAACTCTGCTGTCCCCGCTCGCCTGTACATGAAAGGCAAACTCGCTTTTGTCCCCCTCCTACGGGGAACATAGTAGCTGCTCAATAACTACGTGATGAATGGCCGCGCCTCCCGAGGTCTGGGATGCCGAGGCGGCCTTTCTTTCCCTTCCTCCTCCATCACCTTCCTGTGCTCCCCCCAAGCCGGGGCCCCCTGCCCTCACCTCGGTCCTGCCGTCACCCCGTCCCCGTCTCTCTGCGGCTACCAGGCCTCGGGCTGGGATCTAAGCTGCTGCCCGTAGGTGCGGCCGGCCGGGTGCGACGAGCGTCGGAGGGGGAAGCGGGGCA
>NW_007728564.1:201886-211847 GCF_000696425.1 Galeopterus variegatus
TCGAGACGGGGACCGGGCGTCCCTCCCGCGGCCGCGCCGCCCTCCGCGCCCCCAGCCCCGCGGCCCGGCCCGTACCCCGCGGAGGCCCCTGAGCCCCGCACCCGCCGAGCCGCACTCTCTGCGGACCCGACCTCTATTTTACCCATCTGTGAAATGGCGCGGCTCGGCGCTCGCAAGCCGTGAGTCCAGAGCTGTC
Source organism: Galeopterus variegatus (assembly GCF_000696425.1). Classification (NCBI taxonomy): domain Eukaryota; kingdom Metazoa; phylum Chordata; class Mammalia; order Dermoptera; family Cynocephalidae; genus Galeopterus; species Galeopterus variegatus. Next base: position 202,083 of record NW_007728564.1, read on the forward strand.
GCTCAATGAGCGTAGACAACGTTCAATTCCCTTCTCTCGCACCAACCGCTTTTTAAAAACTGCCCGCAAGAAACCTGGCGAGGCCTCCCGACGGTGTGAGACAGCCTTGAAGGTGGGTCGGGGTGACACGTCCCGGACTGTGCACGTGCTGTTTCTCTTCTGCCCTCCGGCTCCTTCTTAACAAAGATGTCAACCGTGCTAAATCACAGGTGGTGCCTTTGTAAGACTGGCTATTGTCCCCTCATAAGTCAAGATACAAAACGCTTTGTCCTGAATGGCCCATGACCTGGAGCTCTCAACTTGGGAGTCAGCCTGTTGGGCTTTCTTCCCCACCCTCCAGAGCCACGCTTCTCTCAAATGACCTCACTTAATAAGCAAAATTTAAATGGGAAAAAAAAACCAACACGGTGTTAATGAAAAGAATAGTTACTGATTTCTTCACACTTAATGGCAAGTATGAGTCTTTTAAAATACAGTCTCATTGCAAACAGATTTGTGAATTTTAAGCAGAACTGAATTGTATTAATCAGTTGATGGGTCTGTTCATTTTCTATCACTAGATGAGAAATACAAAGGTTGGTACTCCACAGCGTCTGTTTCTACTGTACCCAAGCAATCTCTTCCTTTAGTCCAGAAAATTTCCCGCTAGTTGCACATGAGAGAAAAATGGAAACAAACAAAAAAAATCTGTTTTTTGTTTATCCATCAGGTGAATACACACTTCAGCATCATACAGAGGAAACCCTAGGTGGTCTTTAACAAGATTTCAGTGGTTAAGAGCTACAATTTAGGGAAAATGACAATACATACACAGTGTCAATAGTATTTAAGCAAACATTCCAGACAACAGAATAATGGTTATTAACTATGATGCTTTGGGTTTCTGACTAATTTCCCATGTCTGCCTGCAGTCAAACAGCTGCAGGATTTTCCCCCTTTAAAAACTATTTATGTGCATCATTTTAAAAATCACATTTAACAGCCATATTCTCCAGAACACTCCCTCAATGTGGAACTGAAGAGAATGGTTTAGTAATAGGGATGAAGCCAGTAGTAAGAATTCTTTCATGCCAAAGGGACTCTAACCACTCTGTGAGAAATTGACTGTGTACTTTAAAAGATTATGTGTCTCTCTGAAATGTGGACAGCTGTCTGTTACTGTATGACCTTCAATGTGGGTTTAGATGTTTAAATAAATGGAACTCTTTAACCCTACTCACACTTGCACAAATGTTTTCAAAATTGAATAAATTGTGCAACTGTACTAAAATGTACCCCTCCTGGGATTTGAAAATATGAAAGAAGTCAAAAGAGAAGGTAATGTTATTTTGTATAATTTCTTTCTCGCTCTTCCAGACAAATGTTAAGTTTCAAAAAAATTACTTTAGTGACCAGGACATTAAAATAAATGCATTCCTTGTGCACCCCAAATATGTAATTCCAGTTATTATATAGCCAATGCAACTGGAAATACACATATTTAGGCATACAAGTATGTGCAATTATAAATACTTGGGTAATTATACATGATTGTAGCTAATCATAAGTACATGGACTAAAGTTGAATTACCTCCACTGTTTTCATTGTTGTTATTTAGTATTTATTAAGTGTCACTTGGCACTAAACGATGGCCAAAACATATCAAAAAACCTTAGCCTTCAAAAAAAGCATCTAAATATTTGTATCCTATCTTTTGAGAGATTCACATGTGTTGTATGTGGTTTATGTGTTTCAGATATCTCATTATTTAATGTCCTAATCTGATAGAAATGTTAGATATCAAATTACTGTTTCATCTACCCCAAATTCATGTCAGTTACACCTGAAATTTAAGAGACTGAGGAGAAATGTCTGCAACTCACCTCCTAAATTGTAAACTCCCCTACCTGAAAGGCCAAATCCTCCTCCTCCCAGCAGGCAATCATCTTATGCCCTGAAGCATGAGATCTGATTACCCCTATCATCATCTTAGCTTGCATAGATACAGATGTTATTAACGGCTGTAGTTTATCCAACCCTTTTTAAAAACGCAGCTGCAGCATTTGACTTGGGGACCTCCTGTGAATCCCACTGGTTGACTCCGTCTTGCACAAAGCACGTGGGGTTTGGGGGAGGGAGAAGAAAGAGGGAGGTTTGTTTTGTTTTGGAGGGTTTTTTTTTTTTTTTTTTTTTTTGAATCAGACTTCCCTAAATAGCCACTTGGCATCTTTGTAAGTGATGTGAATTCTGAAATTACTTACTAGATTAGGACAACAGAGTATTGTATGAACTAGATCCATTGGAAACAAAGCATACTAGAATGTATGATGCTTTTCACTTCATTGGCAGAGATTAAATATGTGGTCCTGATATATTTATTCACATAATAAAGCTTGCTGTCAAATATGTTAGCCACATTTAAACTTGGCCACCCAGTTTTACTTTTTTTGAATCAGACTTCCCTAAATAGCCACTTGGCATCTTTGTAAGTGATGTGAATTCTGAAATTACTTACTAGATTAGGACAACAGAGTATTGTATGAACTAGATCCATTGGAAACAAAGCATACTAGAATGTATGATGCTTTTCACTTCATTGGCAGAGATTAAATATGTGGTCCTGATATATTTATTCACATAATAAAGCTTGCTGTCAAATATGTTAGCCACATTTAAACTTGGCCACCCAGTTTTACATAAAATTGTTTCTACTAGTGTTGAAATAGTAATCTGGATAAAGCGGGTCCTAAATCTGCTGTGGGAGACAGGGACGTCTTTAAAATCTGAAAGGCCCAGATTGGCGATCCACACTGATCACGTTCAGTGATTAATTGCTCAATCTAATCACTGACTTTTTCTTAGCATCTATGATTAGTGTCTCTAAGTATTTCACTTGTAGATCACATCATCCCTTCTACAAAGCAGAAAGAGACCTCACAGATTTTCTAGCCCTTGTGACACAGCAAATTTTAAGTACTGGCATTGAAGAAAACCCTGTGGAATGAAGGAAACTGAAGTTGTAGAAATACTGAACTATTGGTTCCAGATGCATAAAACACTGTTCTTAATTCTGATTACTTCACTAGAACATGAGTGAAATTGCCTTAATTGGAGCTTCTAGAAGCCCTTCTGGGAAATGAGAGGTGGCTCAATGCAGTGGAATGAGTATCTCAAAGATCACTGGACTCAGCATCAAGAGATCTGGGTTCTGAGGATGGTCTCTTTCTAGATGAGTGAGTTTTGTCTCTAAGGCTTTCAGTTTCTTCATCTGTAAAATGGCAAAATTAGGTGAGTACTACGGTCTCTTCTGACTTATTTGTATGTGTTGGGTGATTCTGGGCTAAATGGAAGCCAAGTCAGATGGTGTAATTCACAAGAAATTAATAGGCTAAAGAAGGATTGGCAGCCAATCTCCACCAAGATGTCTGCTTTCTTGTTTCTTTAGTCATTCTTTTGTTTTAGAAAGCCAAAACTGACCTGCTCTGCTTCTCAAGGTTTGGAGATCCGGTCCCTAGTCCCTTCCATCCCCATTGCTGGGGCTGGGCAAAGGTGAGTTTCTACCCCTACCCCCCAAGCTTCAGCTTTCATTATCAGTACTACCAGGCAGGTTCACTTTTACATTTCACATTTTTAAAGTACCACTGTGAGCCAGGGTGCTTGAAAGATGTTTCTATTTGATTATTCTTGGAATAAAAAGAATATCAAGGTGCAGTGGGACTCTAGAAGCCTCTAATCCTCAGACTGACCCTAGAACTGAATTTTCTTCTGCCAGGGTGTGAATAAATGTAGAGACATAAGTGCTTATTTCTTAAGGGAGTGTGGGGGGAGAGACCTCTCTCACAAAGTATTGTCTTATTGCTGGTACTGTTAGCAGTGTTCATCTTCCCACCGGTGGGGAGTAACAAACAACTCTTACCAACACAGTTCTGGAAAGTGTCAAGGAAAAAACTGCAACTCAGCACCCATTGGGTTCTAGAGCACGTGGGTCTCTTTTTTGGATTGTTCTGCAGTTTTTTGTTTGTTTGCTCGCTTGTTTTGGTTTTGGTGGCTGGCCCATAAGGGGATCCAAACCCATGACCTAGGTGTTATAAGGCTGCATAACCAACTGAGCTAGTGGACCAGCTAATGGTGTTTCTTTTCTGAGTAGAGTTATATAGGAACCAAACAACTTGTAGAAAGGACCACTGCAGAATCAGGAGCAAGCCTGGCAACACTGTTTCTTTCATACTGTCATTTAGCAAGCCCTTACTGAGCACCTACTATGTGCTAGACACTCTATCACTCACCTTCTCTCTCACACTCATTATTCATCGGGCAAGCAGCAGCCATAGGCTGAACTATGACTTGGGAGCAAATGAAAATCAATTTTTTTCTTCATGTGAACAAACAAAAACTTGTGTCAGAGTGTCTTTGGGAGACTGAACATCAAAATTCAACTGGTAGGTTTTCCCAACCATTTCCTGGGTCTGAGTATTTCTTAACTCTGCTTGTCAGCAAGGTAAAGGGCATTTTAAAGAAATGCATCTTTAGAGTTAGAATGGCCTCTGAGAAGGGGTTGACCATTGGTTAGGGAGGAGGGTCTCTGTTTTACACCAACTTTGTCAGCTCTGCTTGCTGATAAAGAGTTTTTCCTTTCTCCTTTGGTGTTTTAATTTGAAAGAACGGTGGGAGGGGGTACAGTTAATGGAGAAAATGGCACCATTTTTAGAGGAGCTAGTGAATGGCAGAGCTAGCAGTGAAATCCAGATAGTCTGATGCTTAGAGAGTTGGTCTATACCCCTGCCTCTCATACAACCTAGTTAACGGGACTCAACTTCCCCTTGTAAACTGACAGAAAGGAGCATTAGCAGAATGAGCTGTAATACAAGACAGTTCTCAGAGACAGCAGATTCCTTTAACACAAGGTCAGCCTTCTGGGCACAAAACACCGTTCTTCATTCTGATTAGTTCACTAGTAAGTGAGTGAAATTGCCTTAATTGGAGCCCATCTCCCTGCACACTGGTCTAGAGTCCCTTGTATATTTTTCCAGTTTCCTGTGTTTTACCCCAATCTTAAACACTTATCACATTTTATGCGTCTCCTTCCCTGTAGACTCCTTGAGAAAGATGTCATTAATTTCCTCTATCCCCAGGGTCTGGCACATAGTGGGTGCTCAGTATTCAATGAATTGGTGGATTGATGGACGGACAGAAAGACCCCTTGTTCCCATGGTCCTTCTCATCGTCTTATTTCTTATCTCCTGGACCAAATATAAACACCCTTTGATAAAAGATACCTTCCCTGTGTTTTAGGCTTTGGTTTTAGTTAGAGCTCCATACTCACAAGAGAGTAGAGAGGAAGTTAGGGGCTATGTTTGGACATGGTCAGAAAGGTTTCAGAACCTCTGGGGTGTGGCTCTCCCCTCCTCCAAAGCTATTAACTTATCCTTGTAACTTAAGGTCTATTCTTTGTTAAAGGTATTTCTGAGACAGGTGGCATTTGCCCCTTGTCAATTATTTACCTTAGTGGACTCAGGAGAAAAAGCCTTGTTTATTTATTTATTTATTTATGTATGTATGTATGTATGTATGTATGTATGTATGTATCTATGTATGTATTATTTATTTATTTATTTTTTCCAGCAGCTGGCTGGCATGGGAACGGAATCCTTGCTTGACCTTAGTGTTACAAGGCCACGCTCTAACCAACTGAGAGGAGAAAAATCTTTGAAAGTTTAGGTTGAACAGGACCACAGTCCTTTCACAAATAACAATCTGGAGCCCCAAGAGGTCTAGTCACTTAACAAGATTGCACAGCTAGTTGGGAAAGTGCTCGAATCCCCATCTCCTGCTTGCAGTGGTTAGCTTTGCTGTGCCTCCGGTGGCCTCTCAGGAAATCTGCAGGTGACTTTCCTCCTTTCCTCCTTCCTACTATATGAATCAGGCAGCATGCTGGGGCTCATGGGCAGGAAGATGAAAAGTCTTGGCCCTGCAGAGGCTTTTTTCTCTGAGCTGCGACCATGAGAGCCCCAAGTTTCTACACCTTATATCCGAGGTCCCTGTGGGCAGCAGCCCCTTCATGTGAGCCGATGCAGGCAGGCGCCGGGCCTCAGCCCCTCCCGCCTACCCTGGAGCTTGTTGCCGCCGTTACTACCAAACCAATCATGCCAGAAAGTCATCACGATTATTTCAGAACTGCATTGTGATTTATGCAAAGCGCGCGGATAATTACAGCAGGGCGCGCAGAACACGGGATGCATATGCTGCGGGTGTGTGCACGAGGCGTTGTGCTTTTTGCCAGGGCTGGATGATGATGATGATGATGGGTGTGTGTGTGTGTGTGTGTGTGTGTGTGTGTGTTCAGTGGACTTCTTGACACCCTGCTTGATTAGGGACTAGTGACAGGAGAAAGAGGGAATATTCCCATTTTGATTTGGAGGCAATTTGATAAAGCTCAGGAGTATTTTCCAAAAGTGTTGGTGCCTGCAAACGAGCCAGCGTGTCAGGAGTGGCGGGGAGTAAGGGAAGAGGTAGTTTGGAGCTCAAGAGAGCCCTAGTCCTACCTCTAAACCCCAGTACCCGTAAAGAGGCTCCTAGTTCTCCTCGCCAGAGACCCCTAAACTTTTCCCCTGGAAAAGGCCCGAGTCTAGTCCCCTCACCCTTGCCCTCATCTCCGACCGAGATAAATTGTTTCGACTCCTGAAGTTCTTTGTCCTTAACCAAGCGCCCCCTTCCGTATCGCATCATGATGGTGGTGTTGGCGGCCGCGGCTGCAAGTGGATTTCTGGCGGGAGCCAAAACGCAAGGATCTAAAGCGGAGCCTGGTTTCTCAAACCTCGCCTCGAAATCCCCGTCCTCTCTGTGCTATGCCGCTGGCCGGGCTCTTTGCTCACACCTCTGCCCAACTTGGCTGTCAAAAAATTGATTTCTCGTCCTGTCACCTAAAAAAAAAAAACCCCTCAGGCTTAAGATTTTGTCCCACAATTCCCTAATCTAGTCCCAATTCGAAAAACCGAGGGGGAGGTAATTTGTGAGACGGTTGTCCCTCCGGCTCTTTGCCGGTGTCCCGGCCCCCGCGCTGCGGTCGCTGCGCAGCACTGGGGAGGACGCGGGCTCGTGTGTGCGCGCGCGTACCCGGGCTCAGGCGGCGCGGAGGCTGCGGGGGAAAGTTGCGGTCACGTGCTGCGGCGGCCCCGGGAGTGCACAGCCTGCTCCTCCTGGGATGCCCGGCCGAGGACCTGCTGCGCCCTCGAGGGCTCCTGGGACGCAAAGACTCACTTGCACACACTCAGACTCGGCTCGAAAGCCCGCTGACACCGAGTTCGAGGAAAGAGTGGGGCCGGGGGTGGGCGGGCAGAACTGCGGAGCGCTAGCCACCGCTCCTCTTCTCTCAAACGCTGAGTAGGACGGGAGGTGTGACCCCTGACCCCTGGCCGGGCCCACGCCCTGAGGAGAGGCTGGCAAGCTCTTGTTCGACAAGTTCAAGCTGCTGAGAGAGCTTAAATAGAATTAATCTCTTAGAGATCGGGGATCGCCGCTCCCTCGGCGTGCGCTCTTCCAGCGCCGCGCAGGGACCAGGGCGCGAGAGAGCTCAAGAGTCGCGCGGAGGTGAGCGGGATGGGGCAGGGGATGGGGGCAGCTCTCCGGGATACCTCGGCCCGGAGATCGGGAGCAGCGATGCGCGCTGGGGACGAGCTGCCGGAGGGAAAGCTCTGTCCTCCACTAGCTCAAATGCATACAATGGAGGCTACAGGAGCTTCGCCCAGCTCCGGATGGGCAGGCTTTGCTTGGGGAAGCTGGCAGCGCCCTCCCCGTGGCTGGTGCCCAAAATGACCACGCAAAGGCCGCAGGAACGCGGATCCTCCGGAAGACCCTATCCCAGGCCCCAAGTCCGCACACAGCGTCCTCAGCTCTGGCTCTCCGTAGATAGTTGCAAAATGAATAAATTACTCACCTCGGGCCAGCTCCAAGTTTTACCCAACAGAAGGGGCACGGGACCAAGTATGAACCAACTCATATGGCCATGTCCGGCGTGTACAATCACACACAAACACGCAGCTACCAATTTCTTACACGAGTCTATCTGTCTGGCACTCAGGAGGCGGGGGGAGGGGGGGAAAGCGTTTTGAAAAACCCCAACACCCCTCCCCTGCCCCCTGCCATGAAATAATAATTCATTTTTATCACAAGAGCAGCATCGTCCTCCCCATCACGCACGCACAGAGCCACACTCCCATATTCACACTCTTAACTCGTCAGCTCCGAGAGCGCCTGCATTTTCTTTGGGAGCCGCTTGGAGGTTCATTAATATCATTAGCATTTAACCCCCTCCCTCTTCCCATCCCCTCCCCGCACATGGCTGACGTCAGACCCCGCCAGGAGTTGGGGGAAAAGCTAAGTGGGCCAGGGACGCCCTATTCCCCTCCCCGCGGCTGCCTGTCAGAGCGCTTCTGGAGATATTACAGGGGACCTAGCCCGCAGCGACAAGCACAAAGTCACGGGGTAATGAACTTCGGGGACCCTTTGCCGCTGCGTGCGCGGCTCTCCCCGGAAACCCGGACCTGGCCGCCTCTTCCTTCGGAAGATTTCCCAGCAATCTAGTTTTTCCACCCCGCGCTCGGTTCCGGCAGCGGGAATCCTATCTGCCTCTGCGACTACGATTGTGTTTTCCTTCTTTCCTTAGAAGATCAGCGGTCTGTAGAGATCTGCCCACACTCTATGCTTATGTAGAGAGGGAGATTGAAGACTGAATGGCAGGAATGGGGAAAGAGAGGGATTTTGCCCTTTTTGCTCCGTAGGAAGACAATTTTCGTGTCTCTATCTCTGTCCTTCAACACTCTCCTCCTGTACTCCTCTCTTATTCCTTAGTCTGCCTCTCCATCTCTGCATCTGTCTGTCCATGTGTGTGTCCGTATCAAGCAGCATTCCCAGCAGCTGCAGTTTTGCAAGAGCCGGGAAGAAACTTAAAGATGCTTAAATTTCCACTGTGGAACGAATTCTGAGTGCCCGGGGAGCAGCGCAGCGCGCGACCGACACCCACCTGTCCGGCCCAAGAGCCTTGCAGGCTGGAGGGCGGCTGGAGAGCCGCGGCGCCCGGCGGCGAGGCGGGCGCTGCTGGCCGGGACTCAGGCAGCGCCCACCAACCTCTCCGCCCCGGAACAGCCAGCATGAGCAAGCCTGCCGGATCAACAAGTGGGTACCTCTCGGGCCGCCGCGGGGCCTAGGCGCGCAGCCTGGGGCGGACGGGTGGGGGGGTCCCGGGAGGTCCTGCCCGGAGTGCTGCGGCTTCGAGCCCTGGACAGGCAGTCCAGCTGGCGTGTGCGCTTTGGCCCAGCTCCTTGTACGTGAGTTAGAGCGTTTCGTGGTGAGAGGAGAGCAATTTCGTTGCCTCTGGATTGCTTGATTCACCTTCTCTCTGGTAATGTGGGAAGGCTGCGACCCACGCAGCTCACCCGTCCCGCGAGTTGACTCCATTTAGCTGCCAGGTGCTGGGGGGGGGGGTCGGGGGGGGGGGGGGACCGGGACGGGGTCTTGTAATTTTCGCACCAAGCCAGTGAAGGAGGTGCTATTCTTAGCTGCACTTTACAGAGGAAGAAACTGAGGCCCAGAATCTAGATAAATTGCGAGAAATGGGTGAAATTGTAGCCCGTTCTCAGGAAGTGTGGCATTTGGTGGAGGAAAACAGACATGGTCACAACTATATTTCAAAACTATTATGTAAGATAGCAAGGTAAATTAGGTGGTGCGAGAACATACTACAAGGAGAGTTTAAGTCCTTTTGGAGTTGTCTTCTATTTGGGATTTTA
>NW_007728564.1:211857-241164 GCF_000696425.1 Galeopterus variegatus
GTCGGGGGGGGGGCTGACTGGGGCGGGAACTGGGCCGCAGCTCCAGGAGGCAGCACAATAACACAGTCGCTCAAAACTCTGAGCTCCACCGTGCAAAAGGAACTCTGTGCAAAGCGGATTTTGAATGGAATGCTTTGCACCCCGTTTCTAGCTATTTCAAATAATCCTGCAAACTGGGAAGCAGAAACAATTTAAAAGTCACATTTTCCTTAATCCTAAATCCGTGTGGGTCATAACTGGGGAATTTAAAGTATGGTGAACCACTCTAGCAAAGAGAGGACCAAATCCCTAATCCCAAGGACTTTTCGAATCCCAAGGAGTTCAGCAGAGGCATGAGTGCGCGGCCTGCTCGCTCGGCGCGTTTCTCTCCTTCCTCAAACTTCCTTAGCTGTCCCACCGAACGCTGAGCCGCCCCTGACCTCTGACCACCCCCAGACACCAGAATGCAGGGCTTCATGTGGCTGCGAGGCATTTGCGTGCACGGTGCCTGCGGAACCCGAGAATGCGCAGGCCTGAGCCCGCGTGGGGCAGGCGCGTCCGCAGTGCTCCGATTTCCCCCAGGCATTTCAGTTCCCGCCTTCCCGTGGCCTGGGGCTGTGGGCTCCAGGGTCTGAGGCTGCGGGCGGCCGCGGCCGCAGAGCCCTCATCCTGGAGTTCTCCCGCCGCCCGGGTTGTTTTCGCCTATAGCATTTTTGGCGCTATGTGCGTTCCTTCCCGCCTCCTCCCCCACCTCTCGCCCTCATTGTCCTGAGTCTTTGAAAGTTGGGAGAGTCGAGATACTTCTGAGGACTGATAATGAAGTCCCACTTAAGTGGGAGGCAATTCCCGCCCCTTCCCCCCTCAAAGAAGTAGATTGTGTTTTCACTTTGTCCGTTTGTTTTGGTTTGGGTGCTGCCGCTTAAAAAATTAGAGCAAAATGAACGTGAACAAAAAGAAAAAGAGAATTGTTTAGAGCTAGAGCAGAGGAAGGAGAGAAGGCGCCCTAACCGCGGCCCGAACGCAGAGCGGACCTTTGCGCTGGGGCGGCGGTTCCAGCCAGCCTCGGGCCTACCCTGGTTCTCGCTGTTCCGATTTCTGGGGAGCCAGGCGAGCTCGCTTTTGTTGCCCGTGTTCCTGTGTGTGAGTGTCCTTCCGAGGAGTCGCAGGAGGCTTTTCCTGTTGCATTCTGAGCCTCCATTACAACAACCGAAGCCCGCGGGCCTCGGCAAGCCTCCTGGCTCGCTCGCCCAGGGACAGGCCCTCACCTCCACCCCCGCAAGTAAGGAACCCCGAGCTCTTGCACCTACTTAGGGGTGCGGAGCCGCCGCAGTACTCGAAAGGCGAGGCCTGGGAGTCAAGGGAAGGGGCGGACGCGAAGCTCGGCTCGCCGGGGGCCGCGCCCGTGCGCTGTGGACTAGGACGCAGGCGGGCCCTCTGAACTTTGGGGACAGCAGCCATGGTGGGCAAACTGGGAAACTTTGGAGCTTTCCAACTTCTCAAGAGCCTGAGTTCGGCCTTGGAAGCCTCGAGCCCCGGCGCAGGTCGGAACTCCAGCTGCTGAGGCTTCTCAGGCCCGCAGGACAGCGGCCCCGCCCGCGGCGCCACGGCATCCAGGACCTCTCCAGGCTGGTGGCGGCAGCCGACCCGAATCCTGAGGCCCTGGGGGCCCGGGCGGCGAGGAGGTCGGCGCGCAGCGGGCCGGGTCAGGACCGGGTCGGGCAGCAAGGTCTGCAGCCCCCGCGTTGCTCTACTTCGCCCGGCTGGAGAGCAGGGCGATGTCACCCGGAGCCCCGCCTGGGTGGTAACAAGACCCTGGCCAGTCACCCCTGTAGCCCAGACTAACTTCTTTCAACAGCCTCTGATGGTAATTACAGTAATCGAAGCTGCCATATATCTTTAGGCAATTATGACACACAAAAAGCCCCGAGGGGACCCCCTGGCGAGGGAAGTTAAGACGGTTTTCCAGCCTCAGGAAACTCCGGCTCGCCTCACGTAGGAGCTCGCTCGGCTTGCTAAATGAGAGGAGCTTTGCAACGGGGTCAACCAGCTTGTCTCGTGACCCCAAGTCACCTTAACGTGGCTGGGTGGCGGAGTCTGAGGCGCAGACCCGCTATGTCCCGGAATCTTCGCGTCGCTCCCTCCTGTTCCCGCCCCAGCCCGGTTGTCTGTCAGTAATCTGCCCCAGGAGCCGTGGCTCGGAGGTGTGCCCAGAGGCAGGGCCAACCCGCAGCGGTGGCGGCCTAGGGGAGCGACCGTCCAGGAGCCCGGGCCCTGGGAGCGTGAGGAGCGTCGCCCGCCCCGTGCTGGTTTTCCCTGCACCCTATCTAGTTCTCCAGAAATGTGTGCCATGGGCCTCCCACGCGCTCATCCTGGCATCATCCATAGTGCCACGGAGAAGAGGACAGCTGGGGCGACAGTATTGCGGGCCCCAAACATGGACCCCAGCGCGGCCAGAGGGCGCGTGTTATACAGAGGAGGATGGTTGCAAAATATGGAAACCAAGCTTACTGCTTCCAGAGTGAGTGTGGGGCAGCAGAGTTCGCGACCCCGGCTCCTGGGCGACCGTGAGTTCCCTTGGGCGCAGTGACAGGCCCGAGGGGGTGGAGGACTAGACCCGTTGTGGCCTCGCCTGGCTCTCTTCAGCCCCTCCCTCCCCCAGCACAACCTCCCCTCCCGCCCTGCGGCACAGGGGGCGCCGAGGCGGTGGCCGCCGCGCCGCGCGCCTCTCCAGCAGGCCTTTGTCGCAGTCCGAATTCCCATGCTACTCTTTTTGACGGGTCACTGGTGGCTCTATAGGCAGGTGCTGCGGCGGGGTTGTAATTACCCCGGCCGAGCCTGGTCGTTACCGAACCCCCTTCCGAAGGCGGGTCCCCCGCGTTGTCCCTCCCCACCCCCACCTGCGGCTAGCCCGGGATCGGGGTGAGAGCCCGCCCCGACGGCTCGGAATCCGGAGCAAGCTTCCACCTCTGAGGCCGCCAGGGCCCTCCCCAGGCCGCGCCCTCACATCCCTTGCTCCTCTCGCCGAGTTGTTCTCACTCCTGCCTCTCCCCACCCCAGCACGGCCGTGGTCCCCAACCTAAGCGCTCCCGGGAGCGGCTGTCGAATTTTAACGAGGCCCGAGGCCGCCTGACCCGGACTGGAGGCCTGCGGATGGCTAGCGACGGGAAAATCCAAAGTTAACAAGTTAATTGTTATTAACTATATTTTTATAATTATTATTAAAGTGTTAACACTTTAAGCCTCCTTTTCTTTTTCCTTTTTTTTTTTTTTTCCCCTTGCTGGAGGAAAGATTTCTAAGTACCTATAAACAGCTTCAGGCACTTGCTAGAATCTTGAACCTTAGAAAAAAATAATTCCCCCCCGTTTTAAATTTTCGCTTCTTGCCCTCTCCCTGACACTCCTCCAGGGTCCGTGGCCACCCCAGGCTTGAGCAAATTCCGAGGGAAGTTCTTTTGAGCCGGGGTTCAGTGGGGGTGGGGAACTCAGTCAGATCCATTAAAACAAATCGGCCTCGGACGGCGGCCGAAAAACCGGGAGGAAGAGACCCTCCGTGAACCAAGTGTGGGAGGGTCTTGCAGGAAGAAAGGACTTGGGGCGTGGGAAGGCCGGGGGTGGCTGTCCCACGCTAACCTGTCGGGAAATCCATAACTTGCGTCCCTCTCCTCTTACTCGCCTAGCCTGGCGCTATTTTGTGGAGGAAATAATTTTTCCTCAAAGAAATAATCTCTCAAAAGCGATCCACCAAGCATTTTTTTTTTTGATAGGTAAAGCGAAAGTTGGGCAATTACCACTACCCTTATTATCATTAATAATCCGAGTATTAGCATTACAATAATAATCCTAATAATAACAACCGCCCGGCGGAGCTCAGAGAAAACTCGATTGCCTTCCAGCTGCCATGCCTGGTTCCAGCCGTGTTTGTTTTTCTTCTTTTCCTTTTGCATTTCAAGTTTGTCTCCTCGCGCGCTCGCTAACAACTTTCTCTGTTAAATGCAAGAGCGGAGGAGGGAGGCGGCCAAACTTTCCGCAGAGCAGCAAGCAGCGGCGGGCTGTGCTGCCGCCCGGGCCTGCTGTAATCTTTTATTCCAAAATGGGTCTCGGCGATTAGAGGAGACCCAAATACATGTAGCGGTGCATGAATAATGCTCATTGTAGGAAACTGACACTTGCTCAAGGAAAAAAAGTTTGGCTATAAAATCACTTCATTATTTGCTTTTACCGCAGCTTCGGTGCTAATCCCTTCAGAGGTCAGATTGCTTAGCATCTCTCTCTCCCTCTCCCCTTTCCTCCTTCTCCTCCGCCCTCCTTTCCCTCTCACCCCTTCCCCCCTTCCCTGTCTTTCCTGCGATTTCAGGCCGCATTTTAGATATCCCCTGCAAAGTGTGTGGCGACCGCAGCTCGGGGAAACACTACGGTGTCTACGCCTGTGACGGCTGCTCGGGGTTTTTCAAACGGAGTATCCGACGGAATAGGACGTATGTCTGCAAATCTGGAAACCAGGTACCTTAGGCGGGGCTTCACTGCCCGGCTCCCCTCTGTTGCCTCGCCTCTCCTTTGTTTGGGCCAAGGCCTCCTCTGAGTTTCCAGGCTGTTGAGGAGAGACCAGGCTCTGACCTCACCCCTCCCCTCCTTCTTGCCTCAACTCTCCGGAAGGCCCTTGGACTCTGGAAAGGTGGGAAGAGGTAAGGGAGGAAATATTAGTTCGCAGGAGGAAGTCTGTCCCAGAACCTCCCTACACTTTTTTTTTTTTTTTTTTTTAATTCTCTGACAGACTTTGGCACTGGGTAAGGCCCACACCCAGTGGCTATGAAGCCAGCCCAGGAGACCTAAGGAACTTTAGAGTGTAAGCTATAAGTAGCAAGCAGGAGAAAGGTCTATGTTATGGTGGCTGCCCACCCATCCTCATTCCTAGCAGCACCCAAGCTCACTTCTCTGACAACAGCGTGGGATGGCAGAAGTAAAATGCACACTAGCATTGGAGTCAAGGTCACCACCACCTTCAGTTGAGACCCAAAGTAAGCATTGATCACTTGGAAGAGAGAGGTGGTGCAAAGCTGCTCTGGAAGTGGGCAGTGGGACTTCAGTGCCCAGGTGACTTTAGCTAGGCCTAATCAGAAAAGAGCAGGTGAGGAAGAAAAGACAGGAAAGGAAGGTGCAACTGGGACCCTCTCCAAGGTTCCCATATCTCCTTCCTCCTCTGCTTAGAAGATGTGCCTGGTTGGTTGTGTTTTGGTCTTGAGCAGGCAGAACTGTTTCAAAGAGACAGGGGAGTCAGGGCATAGGCTGAGAGTGAACCAAAGCTTTCAGAAAGAGTGAGCAGAATCCCTGACTCAGTTTGCAGCTGAGTAATAGGCTTATTTCAACCTAGGAAATCAACCTTTCTGGTCCCACACTTGCTCTCTCCTTAGCCAGGAGCAGAGACCCTCCTCACAGATACCTTCACTCCTGGGAAGATCCCTGAGAGTACATTAGTCAGCATTCATCCTTTGGTATCCAAATGGTAAAAGACTTCCAACAATTAATACGTATATGGTACACACACACACGCATTGGTGCGAGTGAGTTATTCTGATATCTTTTTCTGAAGCCATGTCTGGTCATACCAACTTCGGATAGATTTGGATTAACAGCAAAAAACAAGAAGACATTTGCATTTGGATAAGTTATTTAGAACTCTCCAGGCCTGTTACCTGTTTGATTAGGTGCTCAGATCTGTATCAGTTTCTAGCTGCACCATATGGACGCATCACATTATACACACCACAGGACTGTGTCCCAATAGTGCCACAGGATTGTGGAATTACTGTTGGTTGTCAGACCTGAGCAGGCTTCTACTTAGATTATCTTTTACTTTTTTACACAATGCACAGAATTGGGGGATCAAAATCTCAGATGTTTTGCTTAATATTTTAAAAGGAGATGGTTATCAATTCAAGCATATTGATATCGGTCCAAGTACTTGTAAAGGGGTGATAATAGACTCATTAGGCCTGGGGTTCCTCTCCTTGCAGAGAGAATAAATGTGCTGAGCTGAGGCGCCTCATCCTTCTCTCAGGCACCAGATATTTATATACATTTGATCTGATTTGAAGACACACTTAAGAACTAATGAAGTCTTCCATTTTGCATTTGCATGCTTATCAGAATACTGGGAGGATACTATTCAAGGACAGACATATGATTACATTTAACAACGAGCTTTGTAAACCTCTTTATATTGAGCTATTACATTGGCCAGTGAAGATGCCATGAAAAAAAAATCACTTAGAAACCAAAAATTATTTCCTTTCTCTCTTTTATTCTAAGATTTGCTAAATAATGTTCTAATTTATTATTAACAGTAATGAGGATATTTAGAAATTGTGAACCTCTGCCCCACCTTTATTTTAAATAAATCAACATATTTTAAATTGGGGGGGAGGTGTGATCTTTTAAAACTGTGCATTCTAGTGTGTAGTTTTCCCCTAAGGGATATTTCAGGGGGAAATGTACTTACTCCAACTTCAGAGTATATGAATTTTTGAAACTATGAAGCAAAATAAAAATACATTTATTTTATTCTCTTTCTTCCCACCACAAATGTAACAGTACTAACTTATATAAATACAGGAGAGCACCAAACTTCTTTGACATTTTCTGTGTATAAAAATTATATGCGTATATGACTCTTTATGTATCTATGTATATGTTCCCTCAGTATGACACCTAACACTGAATAAATTTTTTAAAAAACTTTATCTGTAGATTTCCTCTTTTAATGGCCAATATTTTTTCAGCAAATTGCAATAGGTAAAACATTTATTTTCTTATGCATTTCAGATAAATATTTCTAAAGAAGTGAATACCTCTTTTTTCAGTTATTGTGCTAATATTCTCAGTTCATATTATCATTTTGTCGGACAGTGCACCACATTATCTTCTTGATCATATTTACATAGTGGGCATTTCTAGATTTTGCCCAGGCCTCGGCTGTTCCCTTCCCATTCTCACTTTCTGTAGATCTTGCTGTGCTAATGGCTCTGGCTTCTGTCTCACTGCTGGGAATGGCTGTGTTTCCATGAATCTGGGCTGAGGCTAGTCTTTAAGACAACTCTCAACATGCTGATTATATGGCTTCAGGTAGGAAAGCAAAAGTGAGGTAACAGGGAGAGTGAAGAATAAATGGGAGATATTTATCCTACAGATAAGTAGGTTCACCCAGAAAGAGGTTGACTGAAGACCTGAAAGAGGAACTAGTTGGCGGGAGGGGGCGTGGCATGGATCTTGACAAGCAAATCGAGCTCAGAGGCGTCCTTTTCTGGGCCAGGTCGCTGTCTTCGGTCCTGAAAAGTCTCGTCCCTGCTCCACCACTCTGCCACTGGCTGACATTCCCCTCGCGAGTTTCTCTTCCCAGCACTGCCGGGTCTTGCAAATGAGCCGCTCCTGACCCTTCACCTGCTTGGAGAAGGACTTTTTCTCCTTGTCCGCTTTTATAGGGTCGGGGTCTGGTCCTCTTGAAGTAGCCTGAGGAGTCCCAGCCCCTTCTCTACCTGGCCCTGCTCGTGCCCATGGCCCTAGCGCTTTGAGGGCCAGTCTCGCCGCTCGGGGGTCAGCGGCCAGGCTGGGTCGCGCCTGCACGCCGTTGCCTCCGCCCAGGCTCCGTCTTTCGGTCCCCGCCTGATGGCCCTGGGTCCGCTGATCGCCTGCGCTCTGTTCCAGGGAGGCTGCCCGGTGGACAAGACTCACAGAAACCAGTGCAGGGCGTGTCGGCTGAAGAAGTGTTTGGAAGTCAACATGAACAAAGATGGTAATCAGTACATGCCTTTATTCTTCTGATGTCTTTTGAGTAGTAAGTAAATTATATGTACAGAAAATACATGGCGCTCCTATGCATATAAATCATCTCCGAGCGGTCTTTCCAGATGCTGGGAATTGGCCTCGGGCTTTCAGTCATATCCTTCCCGTCTCTCAGCATTAGCCCCTGCTGACCCCACTGAACTCCCTAGGGCAAAGCCCATGCCCACATGGAAACTTGCTCCCACAACCACCCCCACTGCGCTAGGGATGCCCCTGCCTCGAGTCTCCTCTTCCCGCCTCTCTTTGCAGCCCTTCGTGGCCACCCCTAAGCCTGCTCGACTCCCCCAGGATCTTGCAATCTAAATAGTGTCCCGAGAGGAAATCGTTGGGGGCTGGGAGATCGTGGTGTGTTGGAGGGGGGAGGGCAGAGACACAAAGTCGCGGAATTTCGAGCCCTTGTTCGCAAATTCACTAAGGTGCCAAAATCAGTAGGCCATTGGGCCGCTCTAGGCTTTTCCAGAGCTTGCTGTCGGTTCTACAGAAAAGAGAGAAAAGGAGCTGGAGAGGCAGGGTGACGTCTGTGGGTGACACCCAGTTCCCAGAAGGCTCTTAGACGCGCGCAGGAAGAACTAGGACGTTAGGACGCTTCCCGGCCATGGAGCGCAGTCCAAGCCGCGTCCCCAGTGGTGGCCTGGCGAGGGCTCCCCAGGCCCGGGCGGGGTCCGGGGGTAGAGGGCGGGAGTGCGGAGTGGGGTCTGGGGTCGGCTTAGCTGTGGCCACGGGCCGGGCCGGTGGCAGCTCCACGAGGCACGGTGCCTGCGGGGGAGAGCTGCTTCCTCAGCAGCGCAGGAAGCAGGAGGGAGCGTCCAACCTGTTGGACTTGTGTATTGACAAGTTGTCAGGCTCGGCGGGCGGAAGATTGCCCTGAATTAATTTGTTTGTTTAATCTGTTTGTGGTAATTGTCACATCTCCCCTGCCTTCCTCCAGCACACTCGGAGACGGGCTCTCCCTCGTCTCATCCCGCAGCGTCCCCGGGGCCCGGGTTCTTGTCTCCTCGGGCCCTCGGAGTCCAAAAGCCACTTGGGTGGCGGCGCGGACTGGGGGTGGGAGAGTCTTTCTAGGGTGGGGTTGGAAACGTCTGTGCAGAGACGTTGTGCCCTGCAGTGATGGGGGCGAGGATACCTAGCTACGCCGGCCGCGAGGGTCCCCGGTTTCCCTGCGACAACCGCCCCTGCCCCCGGTTGGGGAGGAGCCCCGAGCAGACAGAAAATAGCTAGTCTTGCCTGAGACTCGGCCGTTTTCGCGGCACTTGGGGCACAGGCTCCTCTTCTCGGCCTCAGCTTCCTAAACTGCACAGCGAGGGGTTAGACGATCTCAGAGCGCCTTCCGCCCTCACGTTCCCTCTCCCCCCTTCTCTTCAATTCTTGGGTGACCTTGCCTGCCAGGTGCGGCATTAGGCCGGGGATCGCGGCAGCAGCTAAGTGTCGCGGCGTCTGTGACCCCGAGCGTGAGTCCATCTGTCTGTCTCTGCAGCCGTGCAGCACGAGCGGGGGCCTCGGACGTCCACCATCCGCAAGCAGGTGGCCCTCTACTTCCGAGGACACAAGGAGGAGAACGGGGCGGCCGCGCACTTCCCCCCCGCCGCGCTGCCCGCGCCGGCCTTCTTCACCGCGGTCACACAGCTGGAGCCGCACGGCCTGGAGCTGGCGGCGGTGTCCGCCACCCCCGAGCGGCAGACCCTCGTGAGCCTGGCTCAGCCCACGCCCAAGGTCAGGGGCCTTACTGGGCCCAAAGGGACTCGAGCCGAACGGAGGGAGGAGAGGGACGCACCCAGTTCTGAGCTGTGATGGGGTCAGGCAAAAGACGGAGAGACCTCCTGGGTGCTTGGCCGGTCCCTGCAGGGAGCTCTAGGCCTCCCACTCTCCCTCGTTGAGCCAAGGGTGCTCAAACTGTGGTGTAGAGTCACCCTCTGAGCGGCTACAAATGTGGACACCCCAGCCCATCCCCCAGATTGGTGGTAGTGGAGTCTGTCTAAACCCAGAGGGTGGCCTTAGGCGTTCCTGGTGGCCAGAGAGACATTTGTTTTTAGAAGAAAGGAGGAGGCTACAGCTGGAGGAAGTGCCCCTGAGTTTCAAATCTCAGGGAACTATTATCTTGGGCAAAGAACGGGGTCCCTAACACAAGAGAGAAATATGGAGCTCACACTGTTAGGACAGTTTGAGGAATCTGACTGCATTTTCCATGCTCCCCTTGCTGACTTCCGAGCCACGTGGATTTACACCAGTATTGAACCCCTACAAACAGGGCCACAGCCTGAACCACCTGGAAAGGCTGCCACCTAGGGACTACCCTCCAGGCCGCGAGCTGATCCCTACCTAAGGCCCCTACTACAGGCTGCAAAGGGCCTTAGGATCTCTCCCAGAGGAGGGCCAGCTGCAGCCCCACACTGAAGGGAAGCCAAACACCTGGGTACACACACGCGCGCAATATTTAATATTGCTTTCTTACCCTTGATGTGTATAATAAGCTCGGGAAAGTAGTGTTATGAATATGTTGTCAGTTATGAATGGGAATGCTCTGTGAATGATTAAGATGTCTAATTGAAATATTTCCATAATATACTAATCCTTTCTAAAAATACTCATATGCATATTTGTGTTTGGGATGCCTATTAATTTATACTTTTTTCACATCTATTTTTATTTACACAAATGCAAGCAGTTCTTGTCTAAACTGGGAGCCAGTCCTAGCACTTGGCTCAGCCCAAGGAAAATTTGCCTCAGGGGATAGAAAAGCCAGACATCCCTCTGGAAGGGAGAGACCTCCAAAGAGTGGGAATGGGCCTCCGTGAAAAGTATTGTTTCTTAAACTCTATAGATATAGATGTTTGGTTTTTACCCACCTATGGCAACTGTGTGTAAGCAGAACATCCAAATTCCTTTTTATCCCTTTCCCTGTTTTAATTAGAAAATCAAAAGTTTGGCTCTTCTTGCAAAGCTGTGGTTTGCTCACTTCCAGGTATCTGTCTTTTTTCCCCTTCCAGTACCCCCATGAAGTGAATGGGACTCCTATGTATCTCTATGAAGTGGCCACAGAGTCGGTGTGTGAATCAGCTGCCAGGCTTCTCTTTATGAGCATCAAGTGGGCAAAGAGCGTGCCAGCGTTCTCCACACTGACTTTGCAAGATCAGGTATGATCAACAAGCCCTTGCGGTTCTTAACAGCAATGAAGAAATTATTTTCACCAGCTTCTTTCTATGGGTTCAGAATATCTACCTACAGAATCCTTAGTAAGAAATACAATTATGTTATTTCAGGAAAGCTGGAGCTGGCCTATGAAAAACACACATACAAGAACATTATCTTTTTTTTTTAAGTTTAATTGAAACATCAAATTTAATCTCAAATTTTAAAATCTTAATGATTTTTTAAACTATTGATAAAACAATGTTTTCTTAAGAACATTGGAACTGAGAGAAATAGAAGGTGGTAACAGTATTCCCGTATGAGATTTTTGGAACTAGTCCCAATATTCAGCTTTATATTCTCTACTGTGATGCTACAGTTTTGGGCATTGATTTATCAGCATGTAGGGTTAAAGGCTGCATTGCACACCTCCTGCAGGCTACAATCTCACTTGATTCTTTAAGTGCTTTTAGACATTTTGTAAACAAATAGGCATTTTGCATAATTTTATATTGTAAGTACATTTAGAAGGTGGAAAAGTATGTGCAGCTAAAAATTTTGTTGTTAGGAACATCAGAAATGGTCCCTGCTAGCATTTTTCTAACCTTAGAGAAAGAAAGAAAATGAAGTGCTCATAGCCATTGGCTGTTACCAGTGCATTCACAGAAATTAATAACAAATTTCCCAAAAGGCTAATAAGTAGTTCTAAAATCAAAGGACTTATTTCTTCAATTCATTTCATACCTAATTAGGGCATAATAGTGCCCCTTAATATGAAGTATGTTTCCTACGGAAAGGCTGGGCAATGTACTAAAAACATTTAATCATCTAGCATGAGATGTTCTTTTTTTATGGCCTGGACTTTCAAATACAGCCAGAATTAGATCTTGTTTACCTTATATTTTTAAATTATTATTTCCTGTACTTAATGCAATAATGCTAAAAATAAAGCATTTAGAAAATTAAACCTTTTGGTCTATTGTTATTTTGGTTACAAACCTTCGTGAATCAGCTCTTAGCTCCCCCCCAAAAACTCCTTTCACATAAATCATCCAGAATTGTCTGTTTTTGTGACAATTTTCAAAAATAGAGATTTTTCAAGGTGGTTAGGTTCTACCTTTGATCGGGTTTACTGGTTGGCTGCCATCATTTGCCGTGTGTGTATGTGTGTGCGTGTGTGTGTGTGATTTGGTTATTTTTTTCCTCAAAACAAGTATTTGTAGACTCTTTAAGCCAAACGAAATTTACTTACTGTCTGCCACTTAGCCCTTTGGTGGAAACCCTTTCACAATAAGTAAACTGCAGTGAAGTGGAATCTGATATCTTAATTTGGAAAAGGAGACAGATTTTCATTTTAAATACTCAGAAGCACTTTTTATTAGAATGAAAATAACAAGCACCTTGATGCTGTCCACTTATGAGTCTCAGATAAATCAGGCAGTGAGATGAGGTAAACTCAGCAAAACCCGATTAACATAATTACACCCTGATTTCCCCGCATGCCTCTTGGGAATTAGTCCTCTCTCTCTCTCTCTCTCTCTCTCTCTCTCTCTCTCTCCCTGCCCAGCCCCCTCAACCCTCCAGGAAGATGGGGGCCCCGTTCTGTAAGCTGAGTCAGGAATCCTTAGCCCTGATAATGTCAGTATTCTATATGAAGGGAATCTGCCTGCTGAGCTGCTGGTGGCATTTCATAGAGCCTGGGTCTCTGGAGAAGTTTCTAGGTGGCCAGGAATGGGTAGATGCAAGGACAAGAGGGGTAAATCCTTTCCTGTGGGAAGCAAACTTTGGGAAATTGGAATGATTGACTCCCAAATACATGTGCATATCTATAGCACCTTTTCAAAAAGGAAAATATGGGAAAATAGGGAAAGCTAGAATATTCAGGAAAAAAATTACCAAGACAGGCATTTAAAACACTTTTTAAAATAATGGAAATTTACATATTGAAATTGTTTATAAATTTATAAATTACACACTATATTATATTATACATCTATTGTATGACAGCTGATGCTTTTGGAAGATGCTTGGAGAGAACTGTTTGTTCTAGGAATAGCACAATGGGCCATTCCGGTTGATGCTAACACTCTACTGGCTGTATCTGGTAAGAATTGCACAATTTAATGACTTTGTTGTAGAAATTACCATAAAAATACATTACTGAAAAAAGAACAACATGTAAAGAATAACAAATTCCTGCTGAACAATAGAGTATACCTGTCATTTATAAATCTATATTTAAATGCAAATAATGTTGTTTTGTTGTATTCATGACTGCTTGCATTGTTATTTAAATGCAAATTACTGTGTTTGTTATCATCCAAGAGAAGATTTTATATTAACTTTCATACAATATAGCCAGTTTACATGGAATCAGATATCTTAGAGTGACAATTGAATAGATATTGATATGCAGGATTTTGTCAAAAATCAATATTAAATCATGAAAATGCTTTCATATTAGAGTATTTATCCCATATTTTTATTCTAGGCATGAATAGTGACAACACAGACTCCCAGAAGCTGAATAAGATCATATCTGAAATACAGGCTTTACAAGAGGTGGTGGCTCGGTTTAGACAACTCCGGTTAGATGCTACTGAATTTGCCTGTCTAAAATGCATTGTCACTTTCAAAGCTGGTAAGCAGACACAGACCTCTGTCTTTTCTCCTTCCCGGGTTTTGTCACATCATTAATTCAGCCACCCACCTCAAAGTCCAGGCTGACCTTTGCAAAAGGGGCGATGGTTTTCAAGGGAGCTGATATACCTAGTCTGATTGCTGTGGGACCTGCATGTTCTCCTGCTAGGCATGCACTTCCAGAGAGGTGTGTTCCCACAGCGTTTCCTGTGTTGCCTATCACAGCTTCCTGGTCTTCATTTCTAGTTCCTACACACAGCGGTTCTGAACTGAGAAGTTTCCGGAATGCTGCCGCCATCGCAGCTCTTCAAGATGAGGCTCAGCTAACTCTCAACAGCTACATCCATACCAGGTAACCCTTGTTTGCCTTGAACATGTACTTAAGAAAATTGCTTCCATTGTGAATGTGTAAGCAGGCAGTAGTAAGTCAAACAGTGTGACTAATTATCCTGTTGCCAGCCAGTTAATTTAGGTAGAATCTATGTCCTCACCTATCTCCCAGGGTTATCAAATTAGATGATCAAAGTGAAAGCAGTGTCAGACACATTACAGCCATCTTGGTTGAACAAGTCGAGCCATCAAAATAGTTGAACACCTTTGTGTGAATGGATATGGGAAAAGTAAAAAATGAAGTTCAACAAGTTGTGGTTGATTTACTGGAGAGCGGTCACATCATCCTTGAAAAAGGCATTTTCAGGCGGAATAAAGCCAAGCTTTTAAAGAGCAATGGAACCTCTCTAGCCTCCTAAGCAAGGACTATGGTAGATCTGAGGTTAGAATAGAGTTGCTACTCTTGTTTATTCTCTAGATTGATCTCGAAAGAGACCCGTGAAAGTCGGTCTCCATCATCTCAGTATCAGCCATGGATACTGTGGTGGGAATAACTACATCAAACGGATAGAGGCTATTAATTCCTCCCTCACCTAAGGGTCAGAGAAATTACAAGTAACTATCCATTTGGGGTGACACCACTTCTGCTAGGATCTCCTGGTTCCCTTCATAAATTTTCTTTTGAATACTGAATGAATAAAACCATTCCCCATCCATGTAATATAATTGAACCATGTTGAGTGATAGATAGTGCAGGTGTATATGTTTTTCCAAATTAAAGTGCCATGATTTGAAATTTAAATTCCACATTCAAGGGGCCGGCCTGGTGGCGCACTGCTATAGTGCGCCGCTTGGGAGCGTGGTGACGCTCCCGCCGAGGGTTCGGATCCCACATACAGACCGGCCGCTCACTGGCTGAGCGAGGGGTGGGCGCGACACTGAGGGTTGCGATCCATTGCCGGTCACGAAAAAAGACAAAAAGAAAAAAATAATAATAAAAAAATAAATTCCACATTCAATAGCAGAATATATATGACAGTACTTCAAAAGTTTGTGGAAAAATAGAATTAAAAGATAATATGAATTTTTTCATTAACTTTTTGAAGTCCCTTGTCTAAGTAGACACTAATATTTATTGAAAATTATAAAATGGGGCAGTACATAGTTTGGGCACTTTCCTCCCACTAAAAACCAACTTATAGAAAAACTAAAAAAATAAAACAACAAAGAAGAGAAAAACTAAGTTGTATATCAAAATTGACCTTTGACGTTTAGAGCCATTACAGTATTAAAGACACGTAACTGAAAAAATGGGATATCCAGTTATTGGTTCAGTCGAGCCTTTGCTGAGTACTCGTCATGTGCTCTAGGTGGGCACTGTGGGATACTAAAAAGGACAAGATACTGTCCATGTCATTGGTGAAGTGGGTAGAAGCGTCACTCCTATTCAGACCAGACAAGGGAGAAAAACAAAGTGGGGAGTGGGAGAGACGAGCTGCACATGGAGGGGGTGAGGGAAAACCTGGAAGGTTGACGTGAGTTGGTCCTTGAATGGTAGAAGGATTTCAGCAGGGAGAAGGGGTGCAGTGAGAACCAGGGGAGGAGCTGGTAGAAGTTCTCTGGGAGGTGCCAGGGAGTCTGAGAGAGCCTGGCATGCTGGGAGCTGCTGAGAGGGAAACTGAGATAATTCTACCACAGAGGAAAACAATCTGTTTAGAGAAATGGCAAGTGCATGACATCTTCCCCACCCCCAAGCCAGGAAACTACTGATGGAAGGAACATATCTGCTTTGGTATGGAATTCTTATTTCATGATATCAGCTACAGCTGTAATTTAATGTTAATATCTAGAGTCATGCATGTGACAAAAATGACTCTGCCTTATTTCTTAGCTCCTTCAAATCAGTGAACACTTTTTCCTCTAACACTTTCCTGTCGAGAAAAATAAAATCTGAAATTGAAATGAAAGGTAATATGCAAATTGAGCTAATTGTTTGTTATAACTCTGTAAGCTATTTCTCTAATTATCTAGGACATAAGGAGAAGACTAAAAATTGGTATTTCACACAAACCTATGTTTTAAATGAAGATCAAATGCATGAATCTGTGATAGACCCAAAACACTTAAACCTGAAAAGAAACTTTCAGTTATTCATGCTAATTGATGAAGTTAGGGCATAGATATTCTAAAAAGTAATTTTGAGCAGTCAGACTCTCTCTTTCTCCCTGTCTCTCTCTCTCTCTCTCTCTCTCACACACACACACCCACACACACATACACACATACACACACACACACACACACACACACAGTTATTATTTCTGGGTAGTACAGTATTCCACATATAATAGACAGTTAATTCTTGTTGACTGACTAACCAGCCCTTTCCCAACTAGAGAATAGAAGAAGTGCGCGAGTAAGGTAAGTGGGTAATCTATTCACAGAAAATCAAGAGTTAATTGTTTATGGATTCTCCAAAATCTATCCTTTCTTTTTTTTTTTTTTTTTTTTTTTTTTTTTTTGAGACTGGCCGCACCGCGCTCAGCCAGTGAGCGCACCGGCCATCCCTATATAGGATCCGAACCCGCGGCGGGAGCGCTGCTGCACTCCCAGCGCTGCACTCTCCCGAGTGCGCCACGGGCTTGGCCCCAAATCTATCCTTTCTGAAAGTAATTATTTCCCACAATGGCTTCTCACCACGGGAAATGCTCAACACATTGGATGGATGCCGCAGACAAGACAGTAATTGTCCAGGCAGCCACTGCCTCCAACTCACTGCAGGGTTATCTCTTGTCTGTTTGACTCTGGGAAGGGGAACAGACTTTTGGAGAGAGGAAGTGGCCAAGGTGAAAGGGAGATGGGACTCAGGATTACTTTCCAGGAAACACAGGAGACAGATTCAGCAAGGAGAGCAAGTGGTGGGATTTTGGTTTTTTTTTTTTTTTTGTCTTAATGTAGATAAGTTTCACCACTTCTATGCCACATTACTAAATGTGGTCTGGTGGCCCCTGTCCATGGGTGGTCATGAAGCTGGCAATAAAAGAGCCACACGAGGGCTGGCCAGTTAGCTCAGTTGGTTAAAGCATGGTACTGATAACACTGAGGTCATGGTTCCATCCCTGTACAGACCAGCTGCCAAAAGAAAAAAACAAGTGTGAAATTTGCTTTCCTGGATTCTACAAGATGTCTCCAAAAAGTTTATGGAAGGATTCACATTATCTTTTAATTCAATTTTTCCACAAACTTTTTGAAGTGCCCTTGTATTTACAGGGTGAAGTTATCAGACAGTTAAACATAGCTACCTAACTCCTTTGAAGGAATTTTAATATCCCTCCATTTCTAGCACTTTGTGGCTTGGGTTGGACCTGGCTTAATCACAGACATGTGTCCCCAGAGCTTAGTTTTTTAGGCACTTTGTTTCAGTGGTCAGATCCCTCCTTGTGGAGTGGAGTGATACCTGATTCCAAGCTATTGGCTGAAGAAATATCAGGACTGCAGAGAGGAGGTGGCTTGCAGGCATCTATAGGCAGCAGAAAATTGAACTTGCATATCTGAGCACAGATGTATGTTGGACATCAAGAGAGGAAATTGTTAAGCAATTTCTCACATCTTTAATTATATGCCAATTTCATTGACATGAAAGTTGGGTGGCACTGCCACCCAACAGAACTTAGTCTTTAATTTACAGAGTAATAAGGATGGAATTATTCCTGAGAGTGACTAAGTATAATGCCTGAATAATAATTTGGAGAATTGCTTAGAAAAAGAAGCCATTTTATTTGAGGGAAATAGTCTTGTGAAGGAGCCTTGAGAATTAGAAAATGTGGGTTCCGCTGATAGCTTTGTAATCGACACCACAGTCTTTTTTACAGTGACAACCTTAAGTTTATTATTTGGCTTAAAATTAGTATTGTGTTTCTTAAAATTGTTTCTTCTCCAAACAAAATGCAATCTCTTTGCTAATGTAGAGAGAGTCACCATGTCATTTTGGCAGCATCATTACATTCACCATGCCTCAAATAGTCTACCCGTATAACAGGGACAGTCGTGTCTGTCTAGGACTCTGTTGCAGGGAGAGTATGTTATTGAAGAGGTCCAAATCAGGAAACTATGCTGGAGATGATTATGTTCAAGTGCAAGGTATCGATTCCCGTGAGTAATGGATTCTGACCTTGCTTTCGTGGCTTCTCATATTCCAGATATCCCACTCAACCCTGTCGCTTTGGAAAACTCCTGTTGCTCTTGCCAGCTTTACGTTCTATTAGTCCATCAACCATAGAAGAAGTGTTTTTCAAAAAAACCATCGGCAATGTACCAATCACAAGACTGCTTTCAGATATGTACAAATCCAGTGATATCTAAGCTCTCAAGGTCCCCACTTTTCAGGATGGGACAGTATCAAACGAACTTCTACCCAAGGAGAACAAGCCTCAACTAACAAACCCTTCAGGAAGCATAAACTTGGGAATGTGTAGCCTTCAGGAAATAAATGCCAATTGACGCAAAACAGTTCCAGGAGCTATGACCTGCTGCCTCAACCAGGGAAGGGTGGCCAGGAAGGAAAGGGGCGCAACAGGACCGCCTGAGCAGAAAACTCACTGCTGCCATGCCCTGGGAGGGGGCAAATTGGGGTTGCCACAGGCTGTGCCACTCTGCCTCTAACTGCAAGATTGGGCCGGGTTATCAAAAGCCGAAACACACGTAGTGCTTTCTTTTCCTTTTTAGCATATAAGATTGGGTAACCAAATATAGCTCTGCGTATAAATTCAGAACTATGTTATGTTGGAGCATTGATTTTAAAAATAATGGTTAGGTTTTAAATCAAAAATATTATCAAAAGTTTTCCTTCTATTGTAATACATCATTAAGTGGCCTTCAGAGCTGAGTTAATAAGTGAAAAGTAGCTTATGCCATGTGATTTGCTTTTCCTCTATCTTCTTTTTTTTCGTTTTCTTTCTTTTGTTCTTTTTTCTTCCTCCTTTTCTTCTCCTTCTTCTTCTTCTTAATACCATAGGCCAGGCAACCTTGTCAAAGGAATTGGTGGATGAAAATGAGATCCTCACCAGGACTTCAGGATGGATAACATCTCAAATATAGAAGAGCTTTACTGAAAGAACGCAAGTAGAGGGAGGATGAATAAAAACAGCAAAACCAAATAAAGTGGAGATGAGTGATTGAGGTAGATTGCTGTCCCGTTACCATAGTGCTGAGACCAAAGGCAATGGGGGTCCAAACTCGTGGTTCGGCGAATCACACCAGACAGTAAATGAACATGGACACAATGCCAGAAAGAACTTCAAGGAGATGAACGCTAAGAGGTTTCTTACTTGATCCATTGCTAACAGCCTGAGACTCTTCAATGCCTTTCAGAAAACTCTGGTTTCTAGTAAAGCCTTGAATGCACACACACACATATCATCATCATCATCATCATCATCCCACACTATAAGCTGCTCCTTTGGTATAAATCTATACTTATGGAAATGTAGAAACAAACATTTTTAAATAGCTGCTGTACTTTTCACCTTTTGATTTATTAGGTACTAGCACTGAGGAAAAAAATTCAGCACTTGGACTATCATAGGATGAGTAAAACTTTTCTTGTACAAAGTGAATTAACTGATTTGTGAAGTTAAAAGGTTGTACTCATTGTATTTACAAAGAATAAAAATATATTGAGTTTAAATAAACACTGCCTGCTTTCTTAGCCTCCCTCCCTGGCTGGTTCTCACCCACTAAAACAAGGTGGCAGCAACAGCTGGTGTTAAAACTAAAGCTCAGACCGCTCCAGCGCAGAGCCTAAAGAACTGAACTACAAAGGCAATTTCCTTTTTACAGTGAATCCCATTTGTAAAATGATGAATAAAGAAATAAAGCATAAGATTCCCTTCTGTACAGCTCTCAAATGTAATTGCATCTGTTAGAAAAATTGCTGTGTGAGGAAGAAAGAGGCCGATTAACAGTCATTCACTCCTCTGTTTCTAACTCCCTTGCCAACATTTCAGATCTGACCAGGAACTTGAAGTCATTTAATGATCAAAATGATAAAGTGTAAAGAACTATATTGGTGAGTAAGATGTGGAAGGAGCAGTAGAAAGGCCATGTTCACAGTAAATCTCAGGGCACTGGCTGCACAGTCAGAGGCCAGTGGTAGAAATCAGAGGTGCACTGTAGGCTCCTTCTGGGTGGCAGCTCCAGCAGGAGTTGCTCCTGCCTCTGCTCTCAGATAAGATGACTTTGTAGACTTTGTACAAGTTCTATCAGCCATGTGCTTCTTGTCTACTGATGTTACAGAGAACAAGAAGTTGGTCTTAAAGAAAAGCAAGGTACTCAAAGATGTGTGCAAAAGGAATTTTCTTTGCAACAGTGCTCATATTTAACAACTTAAATGTCCATCAACAGAGAATAGGTACATGTGGTAAATACAGATAGTGTTATAGTAGTTAAAGAGAATGGCTAGAGCCAATGTACAGTGTTGGGTGCTGGGTGAGAAACCAGTGAGAAGTGAATTGCAGAGGATACACACAGCTTGGTATCATTTATAGAAAGTTTTACAGGGCTGGCTGGTTAGCTTTGTTGATTAGAGCATGGTGCTGATAACACCAACATCCAGGGTTTGGTCTGTGTCCTAACCAGCCACCAAAAAATAAATAAATAAATAGATGAAAACAGTTTTACAACCTACAGAACAATACTAGATTATGGGTATATGAATATATGGCAAACATTGGGAAAAAAAGAATCTGAAACAAATGTTGAGATCAATGACAAGATTTGGTAAAGCAGGGTGATGGGTCCAAGGCTAATCATCCATGTATTTGTCAAGTTTCGCTTCAGCAATGCTGAATAACAAACAACCACAGCTTACAGCAACAAACTTTTATTTCTTGCTCACAGGACTGCTAGTTGCCTGCAGCTCTGCAGGACTTGGCTGGGCTCAGCTGGACCTGGCTCCAGGCTGTAGTTTGGGCTCAAATGTGCTCCAGGGTTTCCTCATTTTGGACAGCAGCTTCCCTAAAGCAGCTTCTTTCCATGGCAGAGTGCAGAAGTGTCAGAGGCTGAGCCGAACCTCGCAAACACAGTCAGAGCTGCTGCTCACTTCCCATTTGCTCACTTTCCACCAACCAAAGCCAGACACATGAGGGCAAGGAAGCGTACTCCTGTGCTGGTGCGGCAAGGGGAGAGAAGATTCTCTGAACTATACAAAAATCTATTACAAACATAGTCTACTTTGGTCTATTTCAAATATTCCCAGTAAAATTAAAAGAATAAAATTCCTGTGACAAGACACGGAATACTGATTCCCCCTGGAATTGCCTTTGATTTCAGCATCTCTGCCATTACAAAAAAGAATCAAACCTAGCTTTCAATACTTGAAAAAGCCCAGAATTAATAACTCAGTAACAGTCTCTTCTGGGACCTTGGAATTTCTGTAGGATGTAGCCTCAGGAAGGACTCCCTCGGGTTTTTGTTTGTTTGCTTCTTTTTGGCAGCTGGCTGGTAGGGAATCCAAATCCTTGACCTTGGTGTTGCACTCTAACCAATTGAGCTAACCAGCCAGCCCTCCGTTGGGTACTTTAAGAACATCATTGCTTGTATGGATTTAAGGCAGACATCCTCTATGGCTGGTGGTATGGGGGAGATTGCAAAGTGGTCTTGGAATATACAGATTCAGGTATATAATTTGAATATACAAACAAGAGAAGATGAACTCAGCAAAGAGATTACTGCAGTAAAAAACTAGTCATCAGTGCTTCTCCTTTGACAAATGGTTTTTCTAAATCTAAGAGGGTCACTTTTTAAAAGTATTATTTACATACCACAACAATTAGGTATGGAGACTTACATTTGTGTTTGAATTACTTTTTTAGTTGTTCTTTGATGCAAGGGAAGAAAGAGTATGGGGAATGAGTTCAGGAACTGAATTGACACTCTTAAATTATTTCACTTATATTTCAAGGTTTTTGATCTGATTTAAGAGACCAAGAACTGAACCTATTGGCCGGAGATCCATGGCTACCTTCCTTAATGATTTTTATATATATGGAAACACTCAACTTTTCTGCAAGTTAACTTTTCTGTGTGTATGGCTATCTTTCCTGGCGGGTACCTATTGCTCTACCTTATTCAGTTTAACATCTGTCTAGTATTACGTTTTATGGATGGACTACAGCTTATCCAACTAATTCCTTGTTGATAGACTTTGGCTGCTTGCAGTTTTTCACTATATCAAAATTAAAAAATTGTTTTTTTTTTTGTTTGTTTGTTGGCAATGGCCAGTATGGGAATCTGAACCTTTGACCTTGGTGTTAAAAGTTGGCACTCTAACCAACTGAACTACTTGGCCAGCCTTCACTATAATAAATCAAACTGCAGAGAGCCAACCTTCTATGTACACTTTTGTGGTCTTGTGGGAGTATTCCTGTAGGATAAATTCTTAGAAGTGGTGTTTCTGGGTCAAAGATTATATGCATTTTAAATTTTAATAGATACAGCCAAATGGCTCTTCAAACGGGTTGTATCAATTTGCTCTCCTGCCAAGAGGGTATGAGAGGGCCCATTTTATTGCTCAGAATTTAAAAGTGCTTAATCAGATACTAGCTTGATGAACACTTCAGAAGCTGTTAGAAAAATACAGAGATTGCATATGTTTCTATTATGAATGTGCCTCTGCTACAATGCTTACTGGATTGGTTAAGTAGGTCTCACCTAGTACTCATGGATAGAGCTTGGGTTCCCAAGTTTTTCAGTCCAGTCCACTTCTGTGAACTTTTGAAAGTGTCCATGTCACAGGAAGGTTAAGAGAAAGTGGGTAAATAAAAATGTAGAAGCCACTTGGCTGATGCTTTCTACTACTGAGATGCTGCTCTAAGAATCTCAGGCCATTTACAATAACACTTTTTTTATAGTCACTTCTGGAAATTAAAGAACAACAACTCTCTTTAACTGAATAACTTCAGTACCTTTTCCACAAATGACAAATAGTTTATTTTCTATATAGTCTGTGTTTTTAATAATGTTTTTAGATTTTTGTAACTCATTTTGGAACTTGAAGTGGCTCCAAACATTGCTGACCTCAATATACACTGTCCCGGAGGCTGATCTGAGCTTTCAGCTGCACACGGTGAGCCAGGCTCATCAGCAGTGCAGCAGGAGGTAGACTCTCAAATGAAGACACCAGGATGTTGCCACATATCCTGGGCATCTTTGTGATATGTGAAAGTGTTGCAATGCCCTGCTGGGAAACTGTGGTGAAGTCATTGTAATGATGAGGCCAAGGTTATAGATTTGATCCTCAGGTAAGCCAGGCATCCTTGTTCTGTCCATGGCACTGGTATCTCTGATATCTGTCAGTTGCTAGTCCCAGTACAGGACACTGAGCAAGAGTCAGGAGAGATCCAGTCTCCTCTACTCTGATGGATAGAAAATAGCTCACAGCTCCTGTTCCACCGATGGTCAGTTCAGAGCATTTTCTCTGCTCCCGCAATGAGCCTAATAGAAGGAGCACTGGCCAGGGTGAAGAGGCTGGGGTTCTAATAATGACCCATGTGATCCTGGGCAAGTCAGTTAACCTCTCTTCATCTTTGGTTTTCATCTGTGAAAAGGAGTAGTAGCCTCAGGAATAACTAACCCTTTCATTTACACAAGTCCTTCTCAATCTCGGCTGCACATAGAACCACCTGGGGAGCTTTTAAAACAGTGCCAAAGCAGCATCCCAGACCGATTCCATCAGCATCTCCGGGCAGGGCCAAGGCATCAGTATTTTTAAAGTTCCCCAAGCGATCCCAGCGTGAAGCTGAGGATGAGAAGCACTGATGCCTGCCTTCAGCCAGGAGCCCAGGGAAGAGGGTGCATCTTCAAGCTCCGGGATGGCCGGTGCCCCTCATCCCTCATGCCTGGTTGCTCTCCCCCTACACTGTGGTGACCTTTAAGAAAGTTAATTGTTTCCCCTCTTTTCCTGCTCTGGCCTGTCATTGAACTCACCCAGCTGATTGTGGCACTTGTGATTGAGAACCTCTTCTGACCGCTTCCCTTTCCCCAGAAATTAACGTGATCATTAAGGCTTATAATTTCACTCACCAGTGCTATCAATCAAGGGGCTGAAAAACAGTTAAGAGTCCTTTTGTAATTGGCAGCAGCCAGTGATTCGGAGCAGAGCATCCAGGGCCTGTGGGAAGGCGGGAGGAGAGGAGGGCCTGCTATGCAGGGGGACTGCACCCCCTTGAGCTGACTCTCAGCGCTTCCCCCAGGGGCTAGCAAGCTCTGTTCTTTCACCTTCCAGAATGTCAAAATTAGGAAGACAATTCTTGCCAACAGTGCTCCAGGATACCCCTTGCCCACCCCAAGCTCTCTGCAATAGAGAGGAAGGTCTCTAGCATCCCTGGAATAGCGAAGAGCAGTGGACTCTTTATACACTGGGCAACCCAAATCTGGAGGGCAAGGGGCAGTGGGGTCCAGATCATCTTTAGTTCACAAGTGGGGTTGAGGCTGTGAGACCCGAGGAGGGGAAGCATTCCCCATCCGCTTGTTTAGAGATACCTTGGAACCTCATAAACAACAGCTGAGCCCAGAGCAATGCACTCTGTGGCCCCTCCCCCAGCCCAGGTAACTCCAAGCTTCTTCCTGCATGCAGAGAGCTGTGTGATCAGAGTGGCCCTGTGAGAAAGGCTGAGTTTCTCTTGTGGAAGGGTTGGGCTGATTCCATTTCTAACGCATGCAGAGTCTCAAGTAATATTTCATACATATACGGTAGGGAGCATGTGGGCCATATCACCAGAGGTGAGAGGATAGTTATTTTATTTCAAATGCAACATGATAACAAAGGGAAAGTGACTTTTAAAAATAACAACATGAAATCTGGAGAGGAAAAAAGTCACCTATAACCCCACTTCCCTAACAACTATTTTCACTTTTGCATATTTTTTCTAGTTCTCGCACACGTACTTATATATTTTAACATAGTTGTAATCAGAGTGAACATGTTTTGCATTCTGATAGCCCTCTTAACAGTCTATCACTCTATAGGGAAAACATAGGAAAATGGTCAGGGCCCCTCAGATGTTCTGAATCTTGCCGAGCATTTGATGTAAATAGGCACATGCGCCCAGGTGTTCCTTGGTTACTGTCTAATGTAATCGCACATGTGCACCCAGGTGTCCTGGGTTATGGACTTAGGTATAAAGGATGAGTGGCTCTGTTCCACGGTGCCTCCTGCTCTCGGGATGCCCCTGGGGGGGGGGGGATGGTCACAGGGAGGCCGCTGCTGTCACCACCGCCAGAGGCATCTGTAAGCTGCTGAGGACTGAGCTGTGTCGTCTACCAATGGCTCCTGGGATCTTTTCCAATTACCTAGCGTGGACCTGCATGTGAGGGGTCTGGTGACCCAATCTGTACAATGGATTTGAAGGGTCTGAGCCCTAGCCCTGACAGCACAAATAGAAACTTAGTATAACTAAAATAATGAAACGTTTTGGCGTTAGTTATGAATTGCTTTAACAATACACCTGGCGTCGTGTAGCTTTACACGCGATATTTTTTATTAGTAGTAACGACATCTCAGAGTTCCTTTTGGTGTTTGCATAACAATTCTGTTACTTGGTGAGTGCTATGATTTACCTGCCACTCACTGTTTTGGATAATTAGGCTCAACAAAAATGTTTAATAAAATAAATTCACAGTACATGGAACAGCACAAATAAGACCTACCCATGGAGATTGTTTAGAATGTAGATTTCTGGTTCCTACCTCCTGAGCTTGGGATTCAGCAAGTGTGAGGCAGGTCCTAGCGTTTGTATCTAGCAGTCCTGACACAGCTGGACCCAGCTGTGTACCTCCTGATGCACTGCTGTGAGGTTTGCCCCAAGTTTCTTCAGGGGCCACCACTGATAGTGGTTTGGTTACAGCTCCAACACGGACACCAAGAGCAACTGCTTTTTTCTTGTGCTCTTCAAATTTGTACGAAGGTGGGGCACAAGGTTGGAGTTAGCGTCTGTTAGAAAAGTGTCACTGTAGCTTCTTCCCCACCTGGCTGTTCATTGGTAATTGCTGGCTGGGCGTTGATTCTCCTGGAAGGTGGTGCCACGTGACAATGTGTCCACATTTTGTAGGCCCTTAGGCACAGCAGAACGCAGAGCTCTGTTACTGGTGCCTTTGTTCTAGGAACTCAGTATTCATATGGGTGAGTTGGATGGGTCTGCCTTTAGCACCTGTGTGGGGGAAGAGGGGAGATGTGAGCAGTCAGCTGGTGAAGGGTCAGTGAGGGAAGGTTTGGCAGCTGGCTGGTTCGCCCTTACTCCTGCAGCCCAGCCCTCCCTGGCATGCACACCCAGGCCCCACTTGCCAGCCTCCGTTCTCTCCCAAAGCCAAAACAATCTGACAGTTTCCTCAACCTGTTCTCTTTCCTCAACATTGAGTCTTGGTGGTCCAGAATTATCTATAGAAGGGAAAATGCCTGCCTTACTTTCCTTTGTTTGCATGAAGCCCCCCAAATCTGGGTTCAGCCCAGCTATAAGCAAACAGACTGAACAGCAGGACCATGGAATCAGAAACTGGGTTCAGAAAGTGGCTCTGGAAAGTGACAGAAGCACCTTGAGTAGGCTGTGCTGACCCCTGGGAGTGCTGCTATGTGGCTACTCCCGAAGCAGGCTGCAGCTTGGCTTCTTTCAGAAAAGGACAGGAAGGGCCGGCCCGTGGCTCACTCGGGAGAGTGTGGTGCTGATAACACCAAGGCCACGGGTTCGGATCTCTATATTGGGATGGCCGGTTAACTCACTTGGGAGAGTGTGGTGCTGAAAACACCAAGTCAAGGGTTAAGGTTCCCTTACCGGTCATCTTTTTTTTTAAAAAAGAAAAGGACAGGAAGGGCCGGCCCGTGGCTCACTCGGGAGAGTGTGGTGCTGATAACACCAAGGCCACGGGTTCGGATCTCTATATTGGGATGGCCGGTTAACTCACTTGGGAGAGTGTGGTGCTGACAACACCAAGTCAAGGGTTAAGGTTCCCTTACCGGTCATCTTTTTTTTTAAAAAAGAAAAGGACAGGAAGCCACCGCCACCACCCTCCCCTTTCTGTAACCTCTGAAAAATCAAGTCAGCAGCCAGCTACCCCTCATGTCCCATATTCAGTTTTGTTTCAAGTCCACAGTCATGGCCTTATTCTTAGCTTTGCCTTCATGTTAAGTGCAAGCCATGAGAACAGTTATAAATGATGAATAACGTAATCGTGATGAGACTTTAACATACCTATGGTCTGGTTTCTGTGGGGATGAAACCAACTTACATTTTCTAATCAGCTTCATATCCCTCAAACTGTCTTAATTTTTACTTAATATTAATATTCTCTCTTCTCTTCAGTCCCTTATTTATGCAGCTTCCCAGAATCAAGGGGAGGGCACAAAGACAAAACATAACCAAAAAATTGAAATCCTATAACTAGATACATCATCTCTGAAAAATCAATGATTTTTTCTCTGGGACCTTGTCTTTTATTTCAAAAAGGATTCTCAAATGCATATTTTATTTTATTTATCTTTTTTTTTTTTTAAGAAGATGACCGGTAAGGGGATCTTAACCCTTGACTTGGTGTTGTCAGCACCACGCTCTCCCAAGTGAGCCACGGGCCGGCCCTTCAAATGCATATTTTAGTGGAACTGGTAACTACTAAAATTTCCACTTGCTTTGAATTAAATTTCATGCTGTGCACACATTCATCCCTTCTAAGAGGTGCTGCCAGCCTCTGGAGAGAGGTGATAGAAGAGAGAAAAGGAAGCGTGGCTACCCGGCCCCAGGCTCTGGGGAGGCTCGGCCTCACCCTTTGTTGGTACCTCCTTCCTCCAGAGGTGTGGCAGGGGAACCCTGAAGACAAGGTTTGGCCAGTTTGAATATTTTCCTGGGATCAACCTGTCTTTCTCCTCTTGTCATGGGAGTTAGATAGGAAGGGTTCCACGCTTGCTCCACTCCAACAGTTTTTTAGAGGTTCATTTGAATGAACACATCTCTCTTTTAAAGCACAAATATTGGGGCTGGTTGGTTAGCTCAGTTGGTTAGAGCATGGTGTATAACACCAAGGTCAAAAGTTCAAATCCTCCTACCAGCCAGTCGCCCAAAAAAATAAAGCTAAAAAATTCCCACAACCAGGCACACCGCTGCTGCCACAGGGCCAGCCCAGGTCCTGAGGGTTGGAGCTGAGGACCGACCCCTCCTCCTACAACCAGGCAAGGAGTGTGCCAAAAACACCACTTCTGTGTGACACAGCCACCACAATAGCCATGGCAGCCACAAAAGCAGCTAGACGCCACAACCACAGTGCAGTTGGCCCTCCAGCCACTCAAGTGCACTGACACAAGGAGAGTCACCAGCAAGAGACCAAAGAAAAGAAGAGGTTGTCTCTCTCCACAAAGCCCATTCCAGAGTGATAGAAGAAGCATCTACTCTATGATAATATTGGGGGACCTGATCACACCTCTCATACTGGACAGATCATCTAGGCAATAAACCAATATAGTAACCATTACTCTTTCAGGAGAGAAGAAATCTAGGGTTATCAGAGGCTGGGGGGAGGGGGGATTAGTAGGGAATGGGGAGAGTGGATAAGGGCCATAAAGAGTAAGTATGATTTGTAATAATGTATATGCTAATAATATTGATTTGATCAACATATGTCAGTGTTGAACCCCCAAAATATGTATAATCAATTCTGATTCAAATTAAAAAAGAGAGAGAAAATTTTTTTAAAATAAAGTTTAAAAAAATGCAAATGCCCCACCAGTAGGGGTAAGCCATACTCTATTAGGCCATTTTCTCTGGTTATTTTATTTTCCTGGCAGCTGGCTGGCAACAAGAGATCGAACCCTGGACCTTGGTGTTATCAGTACAGCCAGCCCACCCAGTTCCACTCTCCACTCTTCTCCACCAGGTTCTGTCGGGTGGAGACTGACTTCTGTGAATGGTATTAATAGTCTCATGGTCTCAAGCTTCTGGTTGAGTTTTTCTATTGAGGAAAACCAGGAACTGGCAGGAAAGGGGAAGGTGGAGCTGGCTCTTTACTTATGGGTTGCTGCAGGTGGCTGCATTTCCTGACTGCAGGCCACAGCTGCTGCCACACAGCTCTCTCTCCCACAACTCTCTGTACGACCAAGGGGAGGCAATGGTTCCCTAGGAGCAGCCTCAGGGAGATGCACTCTCCCTCGTGGCTTCTCTGCATCTTGCCCTCATCTCTGTAGTCATTTCATTAAACTCTCCTGCAATTAAACAATATGGGAGGCCAGATGTTTTCTACTGGAACCCTGATGGACATGAGTAATACTTTTTAAATGATTCCGTTAGTTTTTGTGTTTGCAGGCCTCTCTGAGCATTTCACCCATGCCCGTTCTGGCTGAGGTTTCCATTTACCTAAGAG
>NW_007728564.1:241174-250186 GCF_000696425.1 Galeopterus variegatus
GTATGGAGGGTATCTGCTCAGTCAGTGCTCGCCTTTGGAGCTTTCTTTTCACTCCCACCGAGGAATGTCTTTTTCCCCCAACTCTCCCCAGCAGCAGTACCTGGGCCTGAGGACAAAGGGCATAAAGCAAGTTTCTCCTTGGCTTTGAAATGTGCTAGAGGGTTTCCGGGAAGGGAAGAGTCTGGTCAGTGGTGTTGCATTTCTGCATTAAGTACAGATCAAGGATGGAAAAACATACTTTCTTTGCTCAATAATTTCTTAGAAATCATGAATGCTCCCTCAAGGAACTGTTTTTTTGTTTGTTTGCTTGGCCTTTTAAGCAATTACTGATACATGCGACATGAATGAATCTTAAAATGTTATGTTGAAAGAAGCCAGACCAAAAAAAAAGGTACCAACTGGCCCAAGGATGCAGAGAGCTGGTATTTGAACCCAAGTCTGGGTGACTTCAAAGCCTGTGCTCTTTCAACTACTCCCCTGGCTCCCTGGCTCCCTTGCCCCCCCGCCCACCCCCTTGGTTTCTACTCTGGGCCATAGGTCTACTATTAAGACAGACCCTTGAACAAGTCCCTTCCCATGTCTGAAAAATGAGAGGCTTGGGTTGGATTGCTTCTAAGATTCATTACAGTTCTAACCTCCTATGACTCTACCAGTCTATTTCTTTTTTTAAAATTACTTATTTTTGACCTGAAACTATAAAACTTCTAGAAGGAAACACAGAGGAAATGCTCCAGGACATAGGAGTAGGCAAAGATTTTATGAATGAGATCTCAAAAGCACAGGCAACAAAAGCAAAAATAAGTAAATGGGATTTTATCAAACTAAAAAGCTTCTGCACAGCAAAGGAAACAATCAACAGAGCAAAGAGACAACACACAGAATGGGAGAAATATTTGCAAACTATGCGTCTGACAAGGGGCTGATTTCCAGAATATACAGGGAACTCAAACAACTCAATAGTAAAACAAACAAACAAACCAATAGCCCAATTAAAAAATGGGTAAGGGGGTTGAGTAGACATTTCTCAAAAGAAGGCATACAAATGCCAACAGGTATATAAAAAAATGCTCAACATCACTAATGATCAGGGAATGGAAATCAAAACCACATTGAGACATCATCTCATCCCAGTTAGACCGGCTATTATCAAAAGAGAAAATAACAAATGCTGGGGAGGGTGCAGAGAAAGGGAGAACCGTTACACGTTGTTGATGGGATTATACATTAGTGCAGCCATTATGGAAAACAGTGTGAAGATTTCTAAGACAACTGCAGATAGAACTGCCATAGGATCCAGCAATCCCATTACTGGGCATATACCAAAAGGAATGAAAATCGTCATGTCAAAGGGATACCTGTACTCTCATGTCTACCACAGCTCTGTTTACAATAGCCAAGAGATGGAACCAACCTAAATGTCCATCGATAGATGATTGGATAAAGGAAATGTAGTACATATACACCATGGAATACTACTCAGCCATAAAAAAAGAATGAAATTCTGCCATTCACAGCAACATGGATGAGCTTGGGGAAAAAATGTTAAAGGAAACAAGCCAGGCACACAAGAAATACTACATGTTCTCACTCACGTGTGGGAGCTAAAAAAGAGAATAAAACAAAACAAAGCAAATAATAGCAATAAGTTGAATTGTTAGGCTGGCCAGTTAGCTCATTGGCTTAGAGCACAGTGCTCATAACACCAAGGCACCAAGGTCAAGGGTTCAGATCCCTGTACTAGACAGCCACAAAAAAAAAAAAAAAAAAAAAAGTTGAACCGTTAAAAAATACTACATGTTCTCACTCACGTGTGGGAGCTAAAAAAGAGAATAAAACAAAACAAAGCAAATAATAGCAATAAGTTGAATTGTTAGGCTGGCCAGTTAGCTCATTGGCTTAGAGCACAGTGCTCATAACACCAAGGCACCAAGGTCAAGGGTTCAGATCCCTGTACTAGACAGCCACAAAAAAAAAAAAAAAAAAAAAGGTTGAACCGTTAAAAGGAGAGAGAAGAACCGTGGTTACTCGAGGTGAGAAAGAAGAAAGGAATAGTGAGAGGCTGGTTAATAGACACAAAATTACAGCTAGATGGGGAAAATAAGCCCTATTGGCGTACAGTCGACCCAGAAATCTAAGGATTTACCGCATGTTATTGAACAGCTAGGAGAGACGAAATCAAATGTGCACATCACAAGGAAATGATTAAGTTTTGCAATGACGAATATGCTAATTACCCTGAATAGATCACCACACATCATATACATGTATTGAAATATAACTCTATACCCCATAAATATGTTCATTATGTTTCAAAAATTTTTAATTTAAATTACTTACTTTTAAATGTTAATAGTCACATGATACAAAGTTCAAAAGGGCTTACACATCACAGACCACAGGAGACTAAAGAGACATGATGACTAAGTATAATGTGGTTGCCAGGACGGGATCCTGGAGCAGAAAAAGGATATTAGTAAAAAAACTAATGAAAGTCAAAGCTTGGAGTTTAGTTAATAATAACATACTAATGCTGGTTTCTTAGTTTTGACAAATATATCATGATCATATAAGATGTCAGCACGAAGGGAAACTGGGTGAGAAGGTACGTAGGAACTCTTTGTACTGCCTTTTCAACTTTTCTGTAAATTGAACATTAATCTAAAGTAAAGAGTTTTTGTGTTTTTTGTTTTTTAAATGGTATAGAGATAATGTTTTTCTTATGTTTCTAATGTTTTTCTCTCACCTCTGCCCTTGGGGCACCTGGTCCTCCCAACTGGGCAACTAATGTTGTCTGTTTCTGATATAACCTCTCAGAGATGCTCAATTAATGCTCAATCAAAGAAAACATCTATATTCTATATACCATTTCTTGAAGTAGAAAGTATG
This sequence comes from Galeopterus variegatus, assembly GCF_000696425.1. Classification (NCBI taxonomy): domain Eukaryota; kingdom Metazoa; phylum Chordata; class Mammalia; order Dermoptera; family Cynocephalidae; genus Galeopterus; species Galeopterus variegatus. Next base: position 244,061 of record NW_007728564.1, read on the forward strand.
TCTGAGAGATAAATTCCTAGAAGTGGAATTCCTGGGCTTATCGTTTTGATAGTTATTGCCAAATTTCCTTCCATAGAGGTTGTACCAATGTGTATGAGAACCCGTCGTCTCACCAACTCAGACTGTTGTCTGAGAGACCGATTCACTTACTTCAGTTGAAGTCAGAGTGTCAGCTCTCAAAATGCCCCTGAACAAAGCTCTCTAGAATGCTGTCACAAAACGGAGGGTCTCTTCTCAAGAAATAGCAGAGGCAAGCGTGGAGCTGGCTGCGGTGGCAAGGAGCAGCAAGGCTGCAAAGACGTGATAGCCAAATGATTAACATTCCTGACATCAATGACTACTGTCCTCCAGGAGAGAAGACAGTAGCAGAGGCAAGCGTGGAGCTGGCTGCGGTGGCAAGGAGCAGCAAGGCTGCAAAGAAGTGATAGCCAAATGATTAACATTCCTGACATCAATGACTACTGTCCTCCAGGAGAGAAGACATTCACAGAAGGGCATTGTCTCTGCTCCACAGCACACAAAGGGTCAAGCCTCACAAATTTGCTCATAGTGGGGAAAAAAAAAATCCCACAGGTCAAAGTGTTCAGATTACAGGTCCAGGAAAATCCTTTCGCAGAAAGAAGACAGCAAATCCCCAGGGCAGTTGAAAGGATAAAACTTTCTTCACCTCAGAGACACTCCAAATGAATAAACCGGTTAAACATGGTTTGGATTTACTGAACATGAAAACAACTGGATTAAAGTATAATCTAGCTAGCAAGGAGAAGAAATGTACCGAGAAAGCTAAGTCATGACAAAGCTGCAGTGTTTACATCTGCCAAGCAGAGACGGCCATTCCAGTTTCATAACCAAATTCTCTTAAATGTTTAATTTCCCTTTAGCTCAAGATAGTGAATCTCTGCTGTGTTGGCCTCTTAGATAACACACTGGCATCAAGGCAACTGTGTGAGCACTAAAGGCATCAATGTCCAGGAGGAGCTGCAGGCACCAGCTGTCAGGACGGGTGTTCCAGCCTGGCCCTGACCAGACTGCGCAGCCAGAGCAATCCACACTGTAGGCAGCATCCGCCGCACAGGTGCAGGTTTGAGAATCACAAAGACTTGGGTTTGAATCCCAGTTTCACTGTTTACTGGCTGTGTGACATTGGACAAATTAACTGTCTCAGTTCTTTCCTTGGTAAAACAGGGCTAATACCCATCCAAGGGGGTTGTTTTGAGAATTAAATGAGATAATACATGTAGAGAGCCTAGGCTAAAACCTAAGCACTCAGATGATAGTATGGTTGTTTTCTAATCTGTTTCTCTCTCTCTCCCCTTCTTCCTCTCATACACACACACCTGAACACCAAGCAAACCTGCTCCACATCCCACTAACTCAGTGCATATCCAAATCTCACTCTGTGACCGGGGAATTCAAAGTTTTTGACATCAGGGCTTCTTAACCTTTTTTGTACCAAAGACCCCTACACAGATTTCTGTTTATAAAAGCATTACAAAAGAAACCAACTCATTGAAGTACATTTATTAAAGTACTTTTAAAAACTTGTGATAAGAGACTTCTGGTCAAGATGGCAGAATAGACGGTCCCCAGTGTCACTGTCTCCCACAAATCAACCAATTTACAACTATAAAAAAGCAATGACTGCCAAGCTGGGGCCACTACAGCTCAGAGGAAGAGGAGGAGAGACCTATGGAGTTCATGAAGGTGGGAGAAGCCACCATGAGAGAAAGAAAGAACCACTCTGACTGTTTTGAGCCCTGGCCACTTCCAGGCTGGAGCTGCTAAGCACATGCAGCAGGAGCCAGCAAAAGCCGCAGCTGTGCCCTTGGGATGGAGTTGCCTGGAGGCAGCAGGGAGAAGAGGGCCTTGGTGGCTCCCAGGCCAGCAAGACCACTAACAGGGTTCCCATGGACCCACATAGGAGCAAGGAGCCACAACAACTGAAAAAAAGGAGCCACACAGAGGCCAGTGAATCATCACAAAGGACCGGCACACAGCCTGTCCCATGGGAAGTGTTTGGAGTGCAGGCGGTGGGGGAGACTGGTTAGGAATATAGAACTGCATGGGGTGCAGTTTCCTGAAAAGACCCAGAGACCAGAGTTTCTACACAACCCAGGTGCAGCGGATCTCTTGAGAGCCAGAAGTACCTATAAAATCAACTGTTAAAACTTGAGCTGCACAAAAAGCCTTCCCTAGGGAATCAGCAGCAAAGTAGTAATTTAGCCCTACCACAGAGCTCAAGTACTGGTCCCTACAGGAAGTTCCCCCATTTTAGAAGTAAGCAAAGGACAACAAGTTAGTTCCAGCACAGAGTTTAAATGGTGGGAACAGCAAATATTCCAACACAGAATTGAAAGAAAAAACAAAGTACCTGCAACCAGAGACAAAGGTTGGTATTAACAAGTAAAGGTCTCATTTCACCAAAGAACACCTATAACACCTAGAAGGACCCAAAGTCCCCTAAGCTACCAAGCCAGAAAGGGGGGAGGGCCTGGGGCCTCAGCAATGCCTCCCCCAACACCTGCAGCCAATCCTGAGGGTGGGGGATGAGGGCCTTGGCCACACCCCCGACACCCACAGCCAGCCCAGTGGCGACCACCAAACTGCTGCAGGAAGTGCCCTGGGCTCTTCTGAGCTGGGGCAGTGGGGGGCCGAGTGCCTTGGCTGCACACCCCTGACACATGCAACCAGCTCAGCAACGACCACCAAGCCACAGCAAGAAGGGCCCCAGGCTCCTGACCTGGGATTGGGGGGGGTGAGGGCTTTTGCCACACCCCCCTTGACATCTGAACCATGCCCAGTAATGACCAAGACTGGCCTGAAAGTCCCCCATTCTCCCTGTGGGATTGAGGGGGTGCCACCGGTCTCAATCCTGCCCCTCCTCCTGCCTCCTTCCATCCATTCCCTTCCCTTTTCCGCTTTCCCCCTCCCTCCCAACTGCTCTGCAATAACATCCTAGAGTGTAAAAAATAATATTAACAAAATTACAAAAATAAAATAAAATAAAAAATAAAAAAACTTCTGATAAATATGTGGTTCTCTTTAACATGTTAAACAAGATCTTGGTACATGCTGATCTTTTTTTGAAAAAAATATAAACAAGATCATGAGGTGGGTCTGATAAGTATAATAATTTTCAAGTAGTGATCAATGTATTTCAAGATCTGAAACAAGAAACATAAAATAATATATTTGTATTATTTTTTAATTGTGATTATCACAAGTTCTGCCTATACTACTACTATAGTTTTCTCCTACATTCATAATGAAAGAAATGCTCAATTTCACTTAAAGAATATTAAATATAAAGATACAACTTTTTCCCATTCAAATTAGACTCCAGTTTAAGAACTCAGGTGTTACAAAATATTACCACCTCTGTTCTCAGGACTACCGATAAAAGATATTTGAAAACTGTCAAGCCAGCACTCTTTTAGTTTACTTTTTTTCCCTCTGACTTCTTTCAAGAATTTCTCTTGATTTTTGGTTTTCTGCAGTTTGAATATGACATGCCTAGGTGTTTTTGTTTTTCATTTAATTTTTTATTCATTCTGCTTGGTGTTCTCTCAGCTTCCTGGATGGTATGGTTTCATTAATTTTGGATAGGTCTTAGCCATTATTACTTTTCTCTGTTTTCTTCTTTTGGTATTCCAATTACATGTATGCTGTACCTTTTGAAATGATCCCAGCTTTTGGATGTTTTGTTTTTTTCCACTTTTTCTCTTTCCATGTCAGTCTGGGAAGTTTCTTTTGATCCATCTTCACTGATTTTGTAAACTATGTCAAGTCTACTTATGAGTTCATCAAAGGCATTCTTCATTTCTATTATAGTGATTTTGATTTTTGGCATTTCCTTTCAATTCTGAGAGTTTCCATGTCTCTGATTATATTACCATCTATTCTTGCATGTTGTCTACTTTTTCCATTAGATCCTTTAACATATCAGTCATATTTATTTAAAATTCCATGGGATAATTCCAATATCTGTGTCATAACTGACTCTGGTTCTGATTGTTTTATCTCTTCAGACTGTTTTTTCTTTTTCCTTTTTTTTTGGCAGCTGGCTGGTACGGAGATCCAAATCCTTGACCTTGGTGTTATAAGCACCACATTCTACTGAGAGAGCTAACCAGCCAGCCCCAGGCTGTTTTTCCTTGGTTTTTGGCATGACTTGTAACTTTTTTGTTGAAAGCCAGGTAAGTTGCACTGGGTAATAGAGACTGAAGTAGATAGGACTTAAGCATGAAGGTTTAACTGTGTTTAATGTTTGCTTTAGTCACAGTTGCCAGAAGCTTCACCTTCCTTTAGTGTCTTTGTTTTTGCCTCTGTAACTTTAGGTTTCCCTAATTCCTCTTCCCCAGAGAGGAGCTTTCAGCTATAATCCACTGTGATTTTACTGGATCCCCACTAGTGGTGGTAAAGCGTGGCGAGGGGTACATTCTATAATCTCGAGATTAAACCTCAGTGTTTTAGTGGGCTTGTGATTTCCCTAAGTGTTTCTCCAGAGGTATAAATTTTGCCCTCTGGCCCCTACTTCCTTCCCTGGCTGTAGAATTTTCAGCCTATTTTCTTGAAGTCTTAACCTCTGTTAACCATATTTTTATTTTATCCTTATGTGAGCCATGAAGGCTAAAGATGTGCTGGAGTCGCAAGGATGCCCTTCCCCCAACTGGAATAAGGCTCTGGCAGTGTTTTACCCTGGAGAGTAGGCCTTTATAATAAAGAATGTTCTCAGTGTTATTTCAGTTATTCATCCTCTTCCCATGTCAGAGCTACAAGATCTTTCTAGATCTTCACTGTAAGAATCTGGTCTGGTTCCTGGAGGTAAAGCCCATGAATGTTTGGGGGCCCCTCTAAGACTACAATTCCCAGGAACTTCACTCTCAGCCTCCAGCAATCTGTCATTACCATGTAAGTGTTCCTAACCAGCTATGGCTCCCATGGCTTCTGCTCCAGGTAAGCAGATTTTGGCTGTGTCTCTCTAGATGAGCCTCTCTCTCCAGATTTTCGGGTGGCAGTTTGCCCTACATCATATTCTCTGATGTGTCCAAAAAAACTAATTTTCAGTCTGTCCAGCTTTTTCATGTTGCAAAGACAAGGGTGCTAACTTTTAAGCTCTTGTAGGAGTTGAAACCAGAAGTCTTTATTTTACTTTAAATGGTCACTCTCTTCCTTCCATCTGAACTCTCTTCCTTCCTTGCCACGTCTAGTCTAGCTGTACTATTAGTGAGTCTTTTCATGACAGTGTCCTAATAACACTGAATTTGACAAAAGGGCTGGTGTTTGACCTCTCCTATGACAGTACAAGTGTTGCTGGTTGACTTTATTGGGTCATTTCCATTTATGACGCTCACTCTGACAGTAAAGAGCATTTGTGATGGAAGTGGCACCCAGCACCCTCTATACTTCCTTTTGTGCTTCTGAATTAATTTTCCTGGTCTCCAAGTCAAAGTCTAATTTTCTTAGCGAGGTTGGATAAGGCAAACTTCACTTACTGTATATCAAGGTTTACAAAAGTAATTTCTCAAGATCTGGTAAGTCCTTTTTCTCAATTTCCTGATCTCTTTTTGTAATGACTTAAGTAACCAGGTAAGATCAAATCTGACCAAATTCCAGAAAATCAAAGGTCCTCTGAGCTAAATGCCCAAACCTGCCTGTTTCAGAATTACCTGGGAAGCTTAAAAAAACAAAGAAAGAACCCTAGATTCAATCTTAGAGAGTAACTGTGGTGCAAAGCTACATTTAGGAAAATAAAATACTTCCAATAAACAAGTTCTTCATGTTCAAAAGAGCTATTTGCACCCAAACTTAAAATAAAAACTAAAAAACAAAACCAAAGTTATCCATTCATTCACTCGTGTTCAGCCTAGATAGAGGACACATGAAATGTTACTAAAAATCCACCCTTCTGATACCAGGCACACAGGTCCAGCTACCTGTCTCTTTTCAAAAACAAACCACTCAAAAGTCAAATGTTGGTGAAAATGGAAGTCAGCTTTTATTCAGGAATACCAGTGACCTGAGGAGAGATGTTGGACTGACCCATCTCTCCAGTAAACCTGGAGACTAAAGTCATCTCAAAGACTCAGGTTTACTGAGTTTTTAAAGGGGGGGGGGGGGGGGGGG
>NW_007728564.1:251460-257406 GCF_000696425.1 Galeopterus variegatus
GGAGGGGGGGGGGGGGGGGCTGAAGCAAGGAGCCAGGTGCAAGTCATAGCCAAGACACCAGCTGGTTTCTGCTCTCATCCTTCTTTCAGGATCCTGCTACTGGAGGGGTGCAATCAGCATAACTTTATTGATGTCTTTGTTGGTTTCCCAGGGTCTGCAAGTTTACAGTTTCAGGCTGGCTGGAAAACAACTTTACATTTATGTGAATTATGTTATTTTGCCCGATAACCGAGGTTCAAAATATCAAATAACCATAGGAAAAGAACAAACTCAGAAATGCAGGCTAAGAAAAAAACCAGTCTTTTTTAAAATATGCCTACAGCCCATGTGGTTTTAGGTCCCAACATGGCTTCAGTCCTCACTCCAACACTTTCACTCAATAAATGTACTGAAAGCCATAGGCCCTGTCCACAAGGAGGAAGTAGGCCAAGGCATGGATGGCTATTGAGAATCAGACACCCTTACAGTCTAAATCCAGCGCCATCCCGTCCTGGGTAATCGTGAGCACATTACGCAAGCTTTCAGAGCCTCAGCTGTCTCAGCTATAAAGGGGAATATTACCTACTTCATAGGGAAGTTCTGTAATACGGATCACAGTGGAAATATTGAAGATGACTTACATTCTTTGTTGTCCTAAAAAACGTTTTTAACTCCTTTCCCAGCCCAAACACTTGCATATTGTTAATCACTGCAGCTAGCACCCATGGAGCACTTAATCTATACGTCAGGCAGTATGCCAAGCTTTCTATCTGTACATCCGTACCTCAAACACGTTTTATGTTTAAGGCCTGGGGCTGGCTGCCTCCCTTCATGGGCATATTCACCACCACTCCGTAACCAAAATAGGCAAAACAAGCTGAGGCAACAGGAGTACTTTTAATCTAGAGTGGCCTGTAACAAGAGGTTGAAAAGCCACAGGATGTAATAAAAAGGAGATGCTCCTCCCCTAACCTCCCCCGCTTCCCCCAGGTCATAATCACTACTGAGGGCCATGATGGCAGAACTTCCCAGAGGAAACCAAATACCAAATAAAGCTATTCTGGAACTGCCATGGCAAATGTGTAAGAGGTCATTTTAACAGGGCTTAGTGGTACCGTTTGCTGCTGCTACTACGATTGCATCCATGTAGACTGCCACTGCCATTAGATAACTATTTGATTAAAATCTTTTACATGTCCTAGACACTGCTGTTCTATGGATTTTACATTTAATCCTCAACACCTGTAAGTTACTAAAGGTACCACTGATGTTGGCCCTTTACAACTGGCAGGAGTTGAGTCAAGGCACTTACAGAGTGGACACAGATTGAGACAGTTTAGGATTCACATCCACTGCTGCGTGACTCACTGCCAAACTACCTTCTGTTCTTTTAGGAAGATTCTCAAGGGTTTCTAGAGTCCCCTCCCTATGTGTGGTTAGATTAAGAACACCTGCATTTTTACCTCAGAGGGTTAAAGGTGTACTTTTACTATAAACCCATGGTCTCACTTCCCTAAGAGACAACACTGAAAAAACATTACCATCCTACATTGGGCAAAAATATGTTTCTGGAATAAGCAATTTTTTGCCTAGTTTAAAATCTTTTACTTTTTAAGAGCATGCCTGCCCTTAGGAAATTGTGGTAGAGGTTAAAAGTAAGCAGGTCAGTACAATCCATCCGAAAGCAAATTATTCCCTTGTCTGCAAGTGAACAAAATCAAAAGACTTCCATGGAGAGTGAAAACCTCGGCACCTTTCACACTTTTCTGTTGGGGGAAGCTGCCCTGTGCATTATAGGAGGTTTAGCAGCATCTTTTTTTTTTTTTGAAGACTTCCATGGAGAGTGAAAACCTCGGCACCTTTCACACTTTTCTGTTGGGGAAAGCTGCCCTGTGCATTATAGGAGGTTTAGCAGCATCTTTTTTTTTTTTTGAAGACTTCCATGGAGAGTGAAAACCTCGGCACCTTTCACACTTTTCTGTTGGGGAAAGCTGCCCTGTGCATTATAGGAGGTTTAGCAGCATCTTTTTTTTTTTTTGAAGACTTCCATGGAGAGTGAAAACCTCGGCACCTTTCACACTTTTCTGTTGGGGAAAGCTGCCCTGTGCATTATAGGAGGTTTAGCAGCATCTTTTTTTTTTTTTGCCAGCTGGCCAGGATTGAACCCTGGACCTTGGTGTTATCAGCACCACACTCTAACCAACTGAGCTAACAGGTCAGCCCTAACTTCTACCAGTTAAATTGCAGTAACATTCCCCAGTTTTGAGAACCAAAAGTATCCCCAGACATTGCCAAATGTCCCCTGAGAGGAAGAATCATCCCTGGTTGAGAACCACTGCTTTAGAGAAATTATTCAGTTTAGCAGAGCTACCATTATTCTGTTCTGCATACCAAAATCTGACAGCCTTTGATTTTACTCCTCTAGCTCTCTCAAATAAAATTTACAAATTGTTTAGCTATGTACCTTCTTATTTATAGTGACTGAAATATCCAGTAATATGGAATTGTGAAATATTGTTTGAGTAACAAAAGGCTTTATAAGGCAGCCATGACTTCTTCCTATGCTTTCCAATCTGCTTGATAGACATCCGACTTTAGGATGTTAGGTTAAGACCTAAGTTTGTTTCCTCTCAAATGAACTGATCCCTTTGCTCTGGAGTGGGAGGACAAACTTTCCTTACCTTGGGATTGAACTCCAGGTCACAATGGGTCCCTAAACCACTAGAGACCGTACAGATTTAAATTAGAGACCACATTCTGGTTGCAAAGATCTGGCCACAAAACAAGTCAGGCAGCAAGGAGTCATGTACTTTCTTATCATTTATACAATTCAGGCTAAAACACTGTGCCCCTTTCCCTTACGTACAGAGGATAAAGTGTGCTACTATACCAAGCCAAATTAGAGAAAGCATAATTTGCTGACTAAGTAAAAGATTATTACACCCTTGCTAAATTTATTTAAACAAGTCACTCAGATGAACTAAGAAGAAATTATTCTGAAATACAGGAGGCATGGTATTGATTTACCTTAAAAGACCTTTTAAAGAATGACTTGAGATTATAAAGCATTTTTCACAGACACAAAGTGCTGCATAATGACTCAGTAAGCCTAAAGGAATGCTTTTTTTATTCTTAGCACATCACTTTTTTTGTTGTTTAAAAGCAAATACCCCATTCAAAGGGTGGCAGCATATTTGATATCACCACTGTTTAAGGAGGAATGAAGTTACAGGGACGAGAAGTATATAATTAGTAAATAATCCCTCTCAACATGTGAGTTAAGTACTAAAGCCACAAGGGAGAAAAGAAAAGCCAGAGGCAACACAATCAGTGCATATCAGAAATGCATTTTAATTTTTATTTGAAAACAACTTAAATTTTTAGACAAATGATTTTAGTATATAAATTTGACTTTGTTTTTATACAGAATATAAAGATTTCCCTCATTAATTTTCCATGTGAAGGGTATTACAAGCCTAAAGGAAGATTCTTTTCTGCACACAAGTGTGTATCTTATGTGTGCTGTACTGGAACAGTGGTGTAGTGCTCCTACACATAAATTGGGTCAAGTGACATCACATATTAAAATGGGGAAAGAGAAATATTCTAGTTAATCAGATTCAAGCAGCAAACATGACACAAAATCTGTGCAAATAAGACCAAGTTGATAACTTTAGTTAGAACACTGCAGATTATAATGGAGTAACAGGTTTGTGAAGCTATAGTGTGTACCACATTAAAACAGCAAGGAAGAGCTATTTATATATAGAAAGGCTGGAATGAGGGATTTACACTTAAGTAAATTAACTTCTTGTCAACTGCCAAAAGAAAACAGAGTATGAGTATTAGTATACTGAAGGCATGTTATACCAGTTTCTGTGCAGCATGCTAAAAGTTGGTCAGAACTTCTTTACTGGTGTATATGAATCATTAATAGTCACGTTTTTGCCCCTTCTCGCCAAATTTCAGGCATGTCTTATTTTAGATGGAGTATAGCTTTTGTCTATTATTTCATCTTGTAAAAACATGTGAAGACAACGTTCATTCTGTGCCAGAGGATGACCAGCGACCCTGGGAATAAAAAATACAAATTTATTCCAGTATTTTATAAAAGTGGTGGTGGTGGGGAGGGTGTCAAAACACATATTTTAAGGTTAGAAAGCATGTATAATTTATTAATAGTATTATTCTGGACTGCCCATAAAGTTATGCTCTATCAATTAATAGTATATTTTCTTCTCTTTAGTTTACAAGAATAATTTAGAAAACATTTAATCCCAGACTAACTTTGTACTACTTCTGGCATGCATATCCAATTAGATTCTTTACATGTTAGATGATATATTCTTAAGAAACAAATGAATTTTCATGTTAAAAGTGAAATGCATCAATGAATTCTAAGAATCCATTTTAAAGAGAAGATATAGGTCTGGAGTTAGAAATATACTGAAGTTCAATAAAAGCCCCAAATACTAAGAAATGGACACATCTTCTGCAATATCTATTTTTTCTTTAAAAAAAAAGAAAAGGAAAATAAAAGGATAAAAGGCACAAATGTTGAAGTGGTTTTTTCCCTTCAGTTTTGTTTTTTGCTTTCTTTTAAAGGTTTCCATCACAGGCTAAACACAAAACCAGACAGGAAACCAGACATCTATTTCAGAATTTAAAAACATCCGATATAGCATTGTCTAGATAAAAGGCACAAATGTTGAAGTGGTTTTTTCCCTTCAGTTTTGTTTTTTGCTTTCTTTTAAAGGTTTCCATCACAGGCTAAACACAAACCAGACAGGAAACCAGACATCTATTTCAGAATTTAAAAACATCCGATATAGCATTGTCTTCTCTAAAAGGAAAACATGTTAATATAGAGACAGATGAAAGTGGTGTCCTACAGTAAATAACCACGAATTTAAGGCTTCGTGTGTAACCTTTCTCTTCTGTTTACCACTCACAGATCTTCAAATCACTAGATAAAAATTAAAGTGTCAGCTCATACAACCATATTCTCTAGGATTTTACTTTACTTGGTCAAACTTAAAGCTAATGCACAATTTCAGTGAACCTTTTCTTGGCATAACTCTTCCTATTACTTTGGCTTTTTAAAGATGGCCATATTTCAAAGGGGAATTTTTTTTTTTAAGGCTAGAAAATATTGGTTTGAGCTTATCAAGAGTTTCTAAAGTAAAAGATAAACAATCCTAAGTCTTATATTTTCAAAAGAATACATTTTTGCCATGAAAATTGTAAATGTGCACATTTACACAAGACATGCTGATAATACTTCCATCTGCAATCACACAAAATGATTGCAAGTGTATTGTAAGTTTTATTGTTCATTCTAGAACATACCTTAAATCAGAAAGAATCGTAAGTAAAACTGTTTTATAAATGCTGTAATTTTAAATGTAATTTGCATATATTAACCAAGAAAAACAAATATAAAACTTAGGTCAACACAAAGATACTGATATTTCAATCACCCAAGTGTGTTTAATATATCTCACATGATATTCAACTTGTCAGATACTTTTACTCCGTTTAAGTTAAGAAATGGTCAAAAGGAAAGGCAATATTACATTTTAGCTTAACATCTAAATTACTAGTAGTTTCCTAAAGTAGTCTCAAAACACTGTTCACTTTTACACCTTGAGGAGTAGAAAGCACTTACTTGTTTATAAACTGCTCCAGCCCTTGCTTCCTTTCTTCAATAAAACTGTCATCAAATATTCCATCATCTCCTCTAAAAGGAAGTTGACGCAAAAATGCCTTCCCAGGGAGTGGGGGAACTACAACCTAAAATGACATGAAGAAAGAAAGTTCCTGATCGTGCTGACTGGGTTGTAAAAATCTACAGGGCACAAAACGAAGACAAAGTATATCCTCACTATGACAGCCATCCCACTCTCAAACTAGTTCAATTATAAAAGAGAATTAGTTTATTTTTTAATTTTTTTCATTAAATTTTTA
>NW_007728564.1:257416-259973 GCF_000696425.1 Galeopterus variegatus
GTTTTTTTTTTTGTGTGTGTGTGTGTGTGTGTGTGTATGTGAGTGAATTGATTTGTTTTTTGTTTTTATTTTTTTTTAGCTCCCACCAATAAGTGAGAACATGTGGTATTTCTTTTTCTCTGCCTGACTCGTTTCACTCAGTATTATTCTTTCAAGGTCCATCCATGTTGTTGCAAATGGCAGTATTTCATTCATTTTTATAGCTGAGTAGTATTCCATTGTGTAGATATACCACATTTTCTGTATCCACTCATCCGATGATGGACATTTGGGTTGATTCCAGCTCTTGGCTATTGTGAAGAGTGCTGCAATGAACATTGGGAAACAGGTATACCTTCGACTTGATGTTTTCCATTCCTTTGGGTATATTCCCAGTAGTGGGATAGCTGGATCGTATGGTAGCTCTATCTTCAGCTGTTTGAGGAACCTCCAAACCATTTTCCATAGGGGTTGCACCATTTTGCATTCCCACCAACAATGTATGAGAGTTCCTTTTTCTCCACAACTTCGCCAGCATTTATCGTTCAAAGTCTTTTGGATTTTAGCCATCCTCACTGGGGTGAGATGGTATCTCAGTGTGGTTTTGATTTGCATTTCCTGGATGCTGAGTGATGTTGAGCATTTTTTCATATGACTGTTGGCCTTTTGTATATCTTCTTTAGAGAAATGCCTGCTTAGCTCTTTTGCCCATTTTTTGATTGGGTTGCTTGTTTTTTTCTTGTAAAGTTGTTTGAGTTCTTTATATATTCTGGATATTAGTCCTTTGTCGGATGTGTATTTTGCAAATATTTTCTCCCACTCTGTTTGTTGTCTTTTAGCTCTGTTAATTGTTTCTTTTGCTGTGCAGAAGCTTTTTAGTTTGATATAGTCCCATTTGTTTATTTTTCCTTTGGTTGCCCGTGCTTTTGGGGTTGTATTCATGAAGTCTGTGTCCAGCCCTATTTGCTGAAGTGTTTCTCCTATGTTTTCTTTAATAAGTTTTATTGTTTCAGAGTGTATATTTAAATCTTTAATCCATTTTGAGTTGATTTTAGTATATGGTGAGAGGTATGGGTCTAGTTTCATTCTCCTGCATATGGATATCCAGTTCTCCCAGCACCATTTGCTGAAGAGGCAGTCCCGACCCCATTGAATAGGCTTGGTGCCTTTGTCAAAGATCAGATGGCCGTAAGTGTGTGGGTTAATTTCTGGATTCTCTATTCTGTTCCATTGAGAATTAGTTAAAAAAAAAAAAAAAAAAAAGTACACTGAAAAAAGACTCAGTGTTCCAGAAGCAAGATAACTAAATGCAGAATAGCCCATCAGACCACAGCTCCTCACAGGCAAGGCCCATAGCTTATATCATTTTCCTTGAACTTATCAAAGCACAGGTACACAAAGAGGACATTCACAATACTGAAATAAAGGTTACCATGTCCCTCAGACACTTTTGATGCCACCCAGGGAAGACAATGCTATGTTGTAATGGAAACTGCAGAGATCAAAATCAACTCTCAATGAAATGAAGAAATAAAATGTTAATAATGTTTTCTCCGCAACATGGGTAGATAAGAATTCTATGGTTTCTTCAACCTCTTACTACTTGCATATAGTCTTTCCTACTTGTGTTTGAGGTGATGACGAAATAATCAGCAAGTCTACTTGTCGCCACTCTTCCATTTCCTTAGCTAAGAGACATGTCAACTTTCTCCCAAATCCCTATCCTGCTATCTTTCCCCAAACACCTATCATTTCTTCCTTCCTACACTATAGAAACATCCCAAATATCCCCCCTTCAAAGCCTAACTTAGGGTCAACTCATGTTGATTTCTCCCTTCTGGAGAGTATCTGGAGCTCAAATATTTGTTTTAATTAAATAGCACCTAGCTAATTGTTTAGTTAGGTGAGTCTGGTTTCTCAATCTTAGGGTTTCTCAACCCTACCGTTACTGACATTTTGAACCAGGTACTTGTTTGTACTGGGGGGGCTTTCCTGTGCACTGTAGAACATTTAACAGCATCCCTGGCCTCCACCCACTAGACACTAGTAGCATCCCCAGTCGAGACAATAAAAAATGTCTCCAAACATTGTCAAATGTCTCCTGGGGGACAAAACTGTCTCTGGTGGAGAACCACCTATCTATCCTATTTAATGCCTTCACATCGAGGACCCTGTCTTAGGCTTCTTATGGTTATTTTAAGAAAAGCTGGGCATACAGACAGAAGCTCAAATATTTGTTAAATGATCAACCACTCAGCTGGATCCTTACCTTATACCAAAATAGAGAAATGTGTAAGCAAACAACTAGAAGGAGAAATATAAAGAGTAAACTGATATATAGGAGTATTCCTTTTCACCAGTAATACAAATTATACATATTCTAAGGGTTAAAACTTTAAACCCTTGATACAGAGTTTCTATATTTAGGAGTCTATCCTGAAATGATAATTCAATAGAGTAAAAGAGGGAAAGATTAATTCATCTTCATAAAGAATAGCAAAAAACAAAATAACAGCAAAAAAAACACAGAAGCAAATGCCCAACATAAATTTTGTAATCCCTTCCTAGATTTACTCTC
>NW_007728564.1:260383-279667 GCF_000696425.1 Galeopterus variegatus
CAATTCATCTTCATAAAGAATAGCAAAAAACAAAATAACAGCAAAAAAAAAAAAAACACAGAAGCAAATGCCCAACATAAATTTTGTAATCCCTTCCTAGATTTACTCTCCCTGGATGACCAATACTGAGACATCTAAGGATTTAGCTCCTTAAGTTTGCTTTAGCATTCTTGAATCTCTCTCCTATATTAGCATTTGTCAAGTTGAGAATTAAAATCTGCAGGGACTTTACAAGTGAAACAAAGAAATTCTGACCACTGAGTTTCAGTAGAATGGTTATCTGGTGGGCAGGGTAGCTGTATCTACAAAACTATTATTAAAAAATGGAATCTTGGGCCGGCCCGGTGGCGCACTGCTATAGTGCGCCGCTTGGGAAGCGTGGTGGCGCTCCCGCCGAGGGTTCGGATCCCACATACAGATCGGCTGCTCACTGGCTGAGCGAGGGACGGGAGCAACACCGGGGGTTGCGATCCCGTGGCCGGTCCCGGTCCGGTACGGGCGTGACACTGAGGGTTGCGATCCGTTGCCGGTCACGAAAAAAGACAAAAAAAAAAAAAAAAATGGAATCTAGAACCAGTGTATTAAATAAATAACCACCATTAATTCTGGGTAGAATTTATAATGAATTTTTTTCTTTCTCTTTTTTTTCTTCCCTCTCACGCTTGAGAATCTCCCAGTAAAATTTAGCATAAAATCTAAGAACAAAATTACTACGTATTATCATATGTAGAGAAAAAGTCTTCCTAACATAATATTCAAATATTATTCACTGAATAGTGAGGTCATAGGCAACAGAATTAATGATCTACAAAAATCATGAATGGCTTGTCCAGTTAAGATTCCAAAGATCCTCTTTGGCATCAAATTATTTTTCCTTCAGCAGTCTGAAAAGATCTAATTAGAATTCTAGCAGCTGGCCAGTTAGCTCACTCAGTTAAGAGTATGGTGCTGGTAACACCAAGGTCAAGAGTTCAGAAACCTGTAATGGCCAGCTGTCCCCCCACCCACCAAAAAAAAATTCTTACACCAACTTAAAATTCATAAATCCAAAGACGTGTGTGCACATGACATAAGAAGTAGACAGGAGGATATCTTGCAAACATATTTAAAGCCAAAGCACACTAGAATACAAGCTCAAAGATCTAATCATACGGCTACTAAACACAAAAAATGTCACCTAATTTCTAGCTCAGTTTAACAGATCTTAGTTAAAAGTACTAATGTCTAACAAAATAACTTGACTATACTGTTCTTAGCAATACTGTAATATGAGTAAAATGTTCACATAGGTTGAACTCCCAAGATATTTAACTGGTCTATTGATAAATGTGAAATATTCTGCTTCAAAGGACACCATCAAGAAAGTGAAAAACAACCCACAAACTGGGAGATTTTTCCAATATCTGATAATGGACAGCTACAATTCTATAATAAAAAGACAACCCAATTAAACAGGCAAAGGATATGAATAAAGATGTTTCCAAACAAGATACATAAATGGCCAATATGTACATGAAAAGATGGTCAACATTATTTGCCATGAGGGAAATGAAAATCAAAACCACAATGAGATACCACTTCACAACACTAGGATAGCCATGATAATGACAAGTAACAGCAAGTGTTGGTGAGGATGCGGAGAGACGTGGAACCCTCGCACATTGCCGGTGGGAATGTAAAATGGTGCAGCTACTTTGGAAAACAGGCTGGCAGTTCCTCAAAATGTTAAAGAGTTATCGTATTCCTAGGTAAGAGAAATGAAAGTGTATGTCCAGACAAAAACCTGTGCACAAATGTTCACAGCAGCATTATTCATAATAGCTAAAAAGTAGTAACAACCCAAATGTCCACCAAATGATGAATGGATAAATAAAATGTGGTATATCCACACAATATAGAGTATTATTTAGGAATAAAAAGAAATGAAGTATTGACACATATAACAATAGGATGAGCCTTGAAAACATGCTAAGTGAAGAAAGCCAGTCACAAAAGATCACACATTCTGTGCTTCTGTTTATATGCTAAGTCCAGAACAGGCAAGTCCTTCCAGAGAGTAGATCAGTGGTTGCCCAGGACTGGGTGAGGAGGGGTTGGGGAGGAACTGGTAGTGACGACTAATGGTTACAGGGTTTCTTTTATGGTGTGACAAAAATATTCTAAAACTGACTGTAGTGATGACTGCACAGCTCTGCAAATACACTTAAAACCATTGAATTGTACACTCTAAATGAGTGAACTTAAAAAAAAATGAAGTATACACTTGGCAAATGTTTATTAAACATTCCAGTGCACGCCACACGTGCTATGTTAAGCAAAGCCCAAAGCCTATCAAGACGATTCTTTCCCATGGTCATAAAGAATTTCTTCAGTACCCAAAACTTTCCTAACTTCTTTTGCATATTTAGATCTAGCCATCTGCGATTCATATAGCATGAGTTATAAATCTTTACTCCCAAATAGCCAAATGTTTCAAACCCATTTACTGAATTCCCTTCTCCACTGATTGACGTTACTTTTGTTATGATCTAAATTCCCTATAAATACATATATGTTCCACTAATCTATCGCCCAAGTCTAAAGCAACAGCACAGTGTTTTAATTACTATAGCCAAGAGATATACTCTGATGTAGAACAAACACCTCAATATATATTGAAAATGATTTTTGGCTGTTCTTGACCTTTCTCTGATTCTAAAGTTCATATATAAATCTGCAAGTTTATATAGACTCCTACTGAGATTTCTATTAGAATTTTATGAATTTATAAATAAGTTAGGAGACATTCCTTTACTTCTTTCAGGTCTTGGCTAAAAATGTCACCTATGAGTGAGGCCTTCTCTTGGTGGTCCCATGAGAGTAGCTACCCTGGCACTTTGTATTTCCTTTAGTTTAACTTTTTGCTTTGTTTTGTTTTTTGGTGGTTGGCCAATATGGGGATCTGAACCCTTGACCTTGGTGTTATAACACCATGCTCTAACCAAGTGAGCTAACCTCTTAACATTGTTTTTAAGACCACACCATCATCTGACATACTATATATTTTACTATTTTTTTCTGCCTTCTCTTCATCACTTCTCCATCTCACCTAATAGAATGGAAGGGGTCCCCATAAAAGAGGTGACCTTAATTTGTTCACAGCTCTATCTGTAATTCCTACAACACACAGAATGAGCTCTCAAATATTTGTAGAATTAATGAATCTTCAAAAGTGAATATTCCAAATCAGGAATGTAGTATTTCTATTTATTGAGGTGTTCTTTTGATTTTCAGTGAAATTTTAGAGTTTTCTTTATGTGGGTTCTATATTCCCAGTTTTACTCATAAGTATTTTATATTTTGATATTCTTTTGAGTAATACTGGTTTTCCTTTATGTTTTTGATGGAATGATATGATTTGTGTATGGTGCTCTCATATCCAGCTACATTTATCTCGTTAAAAATGTTTTCCCTCCGGGGCCGGCCCGGTGGCGCACTGCTATAGTGCGCAGCTTGGGAAGTGCGGCGGCGCTCCCGCCGAGGGTTCGGATCCCACATACAGACCGGTTCCCGCTCACTGGCTGAGCGAGGCGCGGGAGCAGCACCGAGGGTTGCGATCCCGTTGCCGATCCTGGTCCGGTACGGGGGCGACACTGAGGGTTGCGATCCGTTGCCGGACACAGAAAAAGACAAAAAGGAAAAAAAAAAAATGTTTTTCCTCCATTTCTAGTTTATTATGCTTCAGAAATAAGCACAACCTAGCCTTAACTTATTTCAGGACTCCTGCCATGCCCACTTCTTTCTAATACCTTCTCATCGCAAAACAACTTTTCATCATTCTGAGCATACTATGTCCTTCCATGACTCCATGCCTCTGCTGTCATTCTGACTTAGGGCTGAAATAAGAACATTAGAGTGAGACCCCTAAACATGCTTCATAAATGTTAAGGCAAAATAAATTCTCCTTCTAATTTATTTTGCAGCTGAAGCCACCAAATTTTCTTCTAAGAAAAGCCAATTCTTACCAAGGTATTGAACAGTGTTTTTCAAATTACAGGTGGCAATCCATTATTGGATCATGGCCACCATGTAAAAAGCTAATCTGAAGAATTATAAGCATGTATCACAGAGTAAGGTGATTATTATTGTTTTATGAAACTACTGTTACACGTATGTACATAAGTGTGAATGATGAAAAAACGTATTTATTATGCATCAGTAAAACAAAATTGGAAATACACTGACATGAGATGTATTGAGGAAGAGAAATGTGGCAAGGGGTGTGCAGAGGGAAAGGTGGAATAGGAAGACGATAGAAAGGAAGGACGCAATAGCAAAAAGGTTCTAAGAAGTGTTATTCAAGTGTGAGTCAGCAAAGGCCATTGGGCCTTTAAAGTAGACAAGAGAAAGAGTTCTAAGGAAAAATTACAAAGACTCTTTCCCATCTCCCATGAAATAAGATGAAGTTAAACTATTTGAAAAAAAAAAATCATATTTGCTTTTATCCACTTTATTCAAGATAATATTCCTGAGAAGTCTTAAACATTAAAACTTGCAATGTTTTGCTTTAAAGTTGCATTACAAGTTACTCACCTTGCTCTCTCTTTCTAATTCACTTCGCAGCCACTCAAAGTCACTATATCTTCTTCTAACAGTGGATTCCTTCAGCTTGAAAATAGGAAGATTTGTCTGAAACAAAAAAAGTCACTCATAAGTTGAAGCATGTTAATGGGTCTACAAAAAAAAGAGGGGGGATATAGATCTGTCAAACTGACAAAATGGCAAGGCTGGTTACCTTAAGATAAGAAAATCTTTAAGTTATTAAGATGACACTTTTACTTGTAACAAAATTAATTTTGCCAGTTGACAAAAAGAATATTATTTACACTAGAATACAACTTTTAAAATGCACCTTCACACATATGCTTTTGGATGTCATTTTGCTGAGGTTATTTACATAAATATAGGTCATTTTTTTCCCTATTATTTTGTTGAGCTGTAAAAATGTCAACTGAACAGGGGTGAGAAAATACGAGCTCTGACTGCTATCCAGCTCAGCTAGTACTCCAGTATACAGTCCTCACAGGGGAAACAGAACTTAACCACTTTTAAGTGAAATACAAAATATTTTGATATTAGGACTAGACCAGATCTAGCATAATGAAAGAAAGAAAGAAAGCGTTATTCTTAATGGCCTTCTAAAAAATGCCATGTCTGCACTCTTACCACTTGTAGGAAATTAAGTCATGGTCAGTAGACCAGATGCAGATGTTTACAGGCAAAGAGCAACTTTAAGGGCCGGCCCGGTGGCGCACTGCTACAGTGTGCTGCTTGGGAGCGCAGCGGCGCTCCCGCCGATGGTTTGGATCCCACATACAGACCGGCAGCTCACTGGCTGAGCGAGGTGCGGGCGCAACGCCGAGGGTTGCGATCCCGTTGCCGGTCCCGGTCCGGTACGGGCGCGACACTGAGGGTTGCAATCTGTTGCCGGTCACGAAAAAAAAAAGACAAAAAGGACAAAAAAAAAAAAGAGCAACTTTAAGAACTTAAAACGTAATGCCAAGTACTTTGAGGTTAAATTAGAACTTGAGAAAATTTCGGAGATTTTGTTCTTCACAAGATTGTAAAAGTTACTTGTTACCATTTCTGTTATCTTCTAAACTTAGAACAAGAAAGTTTTCTATTATCTTTTACTGGATCCTTTTTAAAGAAAAAATATGCTACCAAATCCAATAAAAAATAGTTTACTACTGGCTTCACTATACCAGTATTTTATTATCAATAATAAAGTTTAAACTGTGCATAATATCACAAAGTTTGTAGAAGACAGAAATGATCTAACACAATGCCATACTCTACTAAAAATGCTGTTTAATACTATACAAGGGTATTCCAAAAAATTCTTGGGAAAACAAAATTAAAAGATAATACAAATCTTTCCACCAAGTTTTTGAAGTACCCTTGTATATTCTCTTACAATTATATTTTGTCCTAATTCAGTTTTTGCACTTGTAGAACTGCAAACTGTTTTACAGCTGAAAAGAAAAAAGCCAAGAGCCACCTGAAGAAAAGAATGGCTTCCTACTTTGTGTACAAGGACATCACCATCTTGTAAAATTCACTCCTAAAAAAATTCCACTCACATGTTAAACTTAATGCCACTGGTAAATAGTTGTCATTCAGCAAAAGAAAAGCCTTTTATTCAGGACCTTAAATCCATTTGTAGTGGTCTCATTTTTTCCAAAGTGTATTAACTTCTCTATGTTGTACACCTTATAGCTTGGAATCTTCTACAGATGCTACTGGGCATAACAGCATATAGATTTCAAGCATGAAACCAAATCTTAAAAGAGGTTTAAAAGCACTTGAATTTTCTTTCCCAGGTAACCACAACATTTGTTCATTGTATTAATGACTAAGAGCAAAATTGCACCTAACAAGACTCTTATTATACTAAAAGTCAAGCTTATATTTAGAGATGCTGGCTTGCTGTACAGAGGGGTATTCTCATTCCCCACATGGAATAAAATTTGGTCCCCTGGAGAGCAAGATAATTCCCAGAAAGAAAGCACTGGATTATTTCTCTCTAATTTCACCCATTGGCTTTTTAACCAAGTTCACCCTTCCGCATTAAAATATTAAGTCTTTGTAAGTGTCTAAAGATAGAAAGGCCTTTACAGAGTTGAGTGTTTTCTGCAGGTGAGATTTTACATTTTGAATTCCCTCCTCTCAAATTACTTTACAAAAGGGATTAACTGCTCTCTTTATTCAATATGTTAAGATCAAGCTTGTGAAAAGAGTTCCCTAAGAATTTTCATACTTCTGGGTACGGAAGTCTATAAAGTTAATCTCTGAAACAACATATCAAGCTTACAGGTACAACGTTGAGGGACAAGTGCCAATTCAGCTCGTTTTACCTTCCATTTTCCCTTTTGAACTTTTGACACAATCATGATTATATCTGATTCACTCTAATAGAAAAGGGAGTGGGAGGGGGAAAGTCCCTTCTCTACCATGATTAGCTAATAGTTTGATAGATTATATGTAAAAAAAATTATATACAAAAAAATGTTTGTTTAAGAAAATTCTTTTAGTTTTCTTAGCTAGCTATTATTTCTCTTTTTGTATGACTGCTTTAGAGTTTTGATAAAGTCACATCAAAATGTTCTTAATATTATTTGCTCATTGCATGTGTAGTGAGTGATAAGTATGTCTGTTAAACTTCTTCCTGATCATTACAAGGACTTTCTTTTTTTTTTTTTTTGTCCTTTTTGAGACCGGCCGCACTGCACTCAGCCAGCGAGCCACCGCACTCAGCCAGCGAGCGCTGTGAGCGCACCGGTCATCCCTATGTAGGATCCGAACCAGCGGCGGGAGCACTGCTGCGCTCCCAGCGCGGCACTCTCCCGAGTGCGCCACGGGCTCGGCCCTACAAGGACTTTCAATTCAACTTATTTAATCAAAATAAACAAATGAAAAATGCTAAGATTTTTTGTTGGAGCCAATGAACTATCACTGTTGATTACAAACTCTTGTGATTGGTCTCTTTCAACTTGTTTAACCGTTAGAAGATGTCTCAGGGAAGAAGAGGAAGGATTTTTTTCCCTACAGCTATGGGATGACAACTATTACTTACCGAGCACCTATAAAGGGGCACGGTGCTACATAAGGTGAGTAATCATTATTCATAATGATGATTAAGATTTGGTCCTGGCCCTTATGTAGTTTATAATATACCAAGGAGGTAAGAAGATAAACACATAAAAAGTTGAATTTAAGTGGTTAAAAATACCACAAACTGTAAAGTTGAAGACAAAGAACAAGTTACGAACAAATATTTGCAACATAAAATAAAGGAGGAATTTCATTAAAATGTAAAGAACTGAGAAACCAATGAGAGAGAAAGATAAATAACCTACAAAACAGGCAGACAGAGAAAAACCAGTGGCCAGGAATGTTCAACTTCACTCACACAAGAAGCTGCTAGTTAAAATAGTGATATTCCACAGGCTGGACAGTTAGTTCACTTGGTTAGAGCATGGTATTGATAACACGAAGGTAAAGGGTTTGGATCCATTTACCAGCCAACTGCCAAAAACATCCCCCACAAAACAGTAATAGTCCATTTTCATTTTATCAGATAGGCAGGTATTAAATCTTAATACCTAGTACTGGTGAGGGGAGAGAGAAAGGCATTTTAAAAACTTAATAACGGTAGTGAAAACTGGTACATTTTGGTGAATCTATCACCCTCTTAAATGCATGTAACTTTTGAGCCAATAATTCCACTAGGAATTAATCTCACAAATATAAAAAGATATCAGACCATAAAAGTTTACTTTAGGGGCCAGCCCGTGGCTCACTTGGGAGAGTATGATGCTGATAACACCAAGGCCACGGGTTCGGATCCCTATATAGGGATGGCCGGTTAGCTCACTTGGGAGAGCGTGGTGCTGACAACACCAAGTCAAGGGTTAAGATCCCCTTACCGGTCATCTTAAAAAAAAAAAAAAAAAGTTTACTTTAGCATTGTTTGTGTAATAACAACCCCCCCCCCACAAAAAACTAGAAACTTAATAAAACTGTTACAAACACATAATATTACATAGCTTTTACAAAATATAACAGACTGATTAGAAAGACTAAGACGTGGTATGTACAAGAAGTTTCAGAACAGTACATAGAACATAATTTTTTTTTGCATAATTTAAAAAGCATGAAGGAATTGACAATTGACTTGGCAGGATTCTTTTAACACATGGAGCTAACCATACTATAAGGACGACAGTTAAGAATGGTGAAAATAGTGTGAACAAAATGCAGAGAAGAAACAAGTATAGGGTATACTTAGTAGTTTTTGTATATTCTAAAGCACAGATGATGGGAAATAAAACTGAAAAGGTTAAACTGTGCCCTGAATGTCTGGTTAAGATACCTACCTGTGAGCACCAGGAATTAATAAACATCTTTGAATAGGAAAATAACTTTGAACAGAAAAATGGAACAGAGACATTACCACAGAGTAGAAGTCTCAGAACTTGACAGATTAGCTGCATGTATGTTTAAGGGGAAGTATTAAGAACAGTTGGTTCTTAGATTTATCTGCCTGAAGTATATGTACAAGAGTCAGACTACTAAGGCAAATTATAGCAAAACTTCCTTAGAGGTTTTACTTTGGATGTCACTTAAAATGCTTTATATTTATCCCGAGAGAAACAGAGTGCTGAATTCTGAAATTAAAGTAAATCAGACTTAAATATATATAGTTATGTTACTTTAAGATGACTAAAACTTTTGAAATTCAAATGGCAAGATTTAGTATTCTCTCACCCTGATATTCATATTTTCCCCCTTAGCTGGTTAGCTCAGTTGATTAGAGCAATGCTTTGTACAAGGTCAAGGGTTTGGATCCCTGCACTGGCCAGCCACCAAAACCAAAACAAAACAAACATATTTTCCCCCTAATCTTAAGAAAAGATGCCCAATACTAAGCTGAGTATAAAGTAAAAGCCACAATTTTCTTACTAGCTGCTGTCCATTTTATTTCCTAATGGGTAGAAGTGTCAAACTCAATCATTTGTATGAAAAAATATTTATAGAAAATACAGGAAACATTTTATTTGTGAGAAATAACAATATGTCAGCCAATATGGGCACGGTGATCAAAGACTGAAACAAGCAAAAGTCCATAATCAGCCAAGAACCGAAAACTAAGCCACAGCCTTCATCTATTTTTACAGGAATGTACAGTATTAGTAAATGGTGAAGGATGTGAGACTTGAGTAATCTAGTTCCACTTCAGACTTTTCAATTTCTTTCACGGAGTTACAAAAATTCTGCAAATCACGTTTCATTATACATCTGAAGCAAAGACAGAGGCTCAAATAAGCTGTACAGCTCTCATAGGCTCTATAAGAAACCTAGTATTAACAATAATTTAAAGGTATGACAAGGCTATGGTCAAACTAACATTTAAAAAGCGAAGAATTATAATTACCTGTATCTCAAAGAAGTTTAATTGGTTGCCTGAAATCCACACTCTATAAAATTACTTTACTCCACATTCAAAATATGCCTTTGGTAATTGTTATATGCCAAATACTAGTTCATCTGTCACCACTACTTAATACTATTTCTTTGGAAAACTATAAAATGGATTGCCTATATTATCAATGGGGGCAGAAGCAGAGAATACAAGAACATTCACATCTGGCACCAAAAGGAGCTTTTTAAAAGACACATCTAAGTATGAAATTCTTAAGTCAGAAAGTTAGAGTAAAAAAGTCAATCCAAAATTCCAATTCCATATCCTACTCCTTCCTATACCAGTGAAATCAAAGATATCAGTGACTCCTTTGGTTATGCTTCAGAATTACCTCAGTGGCTTAAAAACAGAAGTATAACACAAATATAGAAAAATAACAAATACACTGAGGATACAGCTCAATGACTTTTCACATGGTAGTGAACCAGTGTAGTCTTTTAAAGTCTTAAGGCCTTCCTCAGACAAATTAAATCAGTTTCTAGGGGAATGAACCCTTTAAAAAAGTCCCCCAGATGATTAATATAGAACAGGTTTAGAAACTATTACCATATCATGTCTGACTTGTTCAAAAGACCATACAAGCAGCTAAGGTAATGCTTAGAGGGAAATTTATAGCTATAAATGTCTACATTAAAAAAGAAGAAAAATCTAAAATGAGTAACTTCTACTTTAAGAAATTAGAAAAAGAATAAAGTAAGCCCAAAACAAGTAGAAGAAAGGAAATAATAAAGATCAGAGTGGAAACAAATGAAAGAGACTAGAAAAACAATAGAGAAAATATAAATGAAAAGCATCAATGCTTTCAATTAAAGAAATGGAAGGCTTCAAAGTCAGTAGCCCTACTGATTATTTTCTCTTTCTTACTTTCAAGTATCACAGACTTATTCAGTGTAAAAGTACATACTTACTAATATTCTATATTAGCATAGTGGTTAAGAGCTCGGACTCTGTGTAGGTTCAAACCCCAGCAATGCCAGTTAACTATGTGACCCCAGCAAATTAATCTGTTTCTCAATTTGCTCATGTATAAACTGGGGATAACAATGTGAACACATATTGAAATAGATGGTTTAGAAGTTAAACCAACTTAGATGATTTCTTCTCTGCCACTTTGGAAGTCACACAAAGGATAATTATTTTGAAATTAATTAGATTTGTAACACTGGAAGGCCATGTTCTTGTAATACTGTCTCATATAGCTATTGTAGTGATTAAATGAGGTAATACATATAAATATGCTTAGAATTGTGCCTGGTACACAAAAATTTCACAGTACTCTAAGTTATTTTTTGTATTTCTTACATTACTTCTTTTGTGTCTTTTTAAAACTTTTAAGCTTAGCAAAAAGTTCTAATATAATAAACTCTCCCATACTTTAACTAATTGTTATTGTTACATTTGCTTTGTAATTCTACAGTTACTTTTGCTGAACCATTTGAGAGTAAGTTGCAGACATCATAACCCTTTATTAAAGTACATCAGTGTGCATTATTCTCTTATATAACCACAGAACAAGGACCAAATACAGAACACTTAACATGATATACAGTCCATATTCATACTAGCTGTTCCAATAATAGTATCCTTTACAGCTTTTTAAAAGCCAGAATCCTATCAATCAAGCACTGCCTCGGTTGTCTCTTTGGTCACCTTCTACCTACAAAAGTCCCCAGCTTTTTTGCCATTCAAGATGTTGATAATTTTAAAGAGTCCAGGTCAGCAATTTGACCTACATTCTACATTTGGGTTTGTCTGTTTCCTCATGCCAGTTCCATGTTATGCACTTTTGGCAGAAATGTTCCTAATGGCAGGAATATTAATATCTTCTGAGGGCATCATATTAGAAGACACATGATGTCGGTTTGTCCAATTACTGGAACCCATGGTTAAGATTTTTCCAATATAGTTACCTTTTTTCCTCTTTTTTTTTTTCCTTTTTGTCTTTTTTCGTGACCGGCAACGGATCGCAACCCTCAGTGTCGCGCCCGTACCGGACCGGGACCGGCAACGGGATCGCAACCCTCGGTGTTGCCCCCGCACCTCGCTCAGCCAGTGAGTGGGAACCGGTCTGTATGTGGGATCCGAACCCTCGGCGGGAGCGCTGCCATGCTTCCCAAGCGGCGCACTGTAGCAGTGCACCACCGGGCCGGCCCTTTTCCTCTTTATAATACCTTTTCTCTTACTCCTGAACCTACCCTTCATAATAAAATTTAGTGCCATTTAAAATTTCCCTAGCTAAGTTCAAATCTTACAAAACTGTCAGAGCACAGGTTGAATTCTGCTTCTTGGAGAACTCACATTTTTAGATGAAATTATTTGCCTGACTTTAACCATTAGGAGAGACACCGGCTTATTGCAGGAAAGCCCCACTCTCTGCCAAATATAGTGTGAATATACAGATATGTAAGTACATTATGTTCATAATTTGTTGATTTAATAAACAGAATAAGAACAGGGTTTATATAGTCTACTTGGCTACAATGAAGTGACGGATATTTGTATTTGCCCTAGGAGAAATTCAGGGCAATTCTCAAGCTTCTGTGTATCCTGCCTTTTCATTTGCAAGATGAGAATGTATCTTGCTCCGCTTGTGAAAAGGTCATCACTAATTACAAGATCCTGGGACAATCTGAAAACTAGAAAAGAACAAAACTAAGAACCTCAAGAAAACTGTTCAATATTATTTTGTTGCTGTTTATTCATTCTAATAATATACCAGAGGCAAAACTCCAAAGAGATGAAACATCTGTATGCCTGATACTCTTAAACTGCTACTTATTTAAAAGAGAAACCAGCCATTTTCCATAAAAAGTATTACTAGTCACACAGGGTAAGATCATGAGGAATCCAAACAGACATTATATACTAAAGAACAGATTTTTGAAACCATGGCACAGAGGTCTAAAACAAGTGCTCCCTTCAAGTCTAAAAAGCACAGGAACCTGCCACATTACTGGTCTCCAAAAAGGTAGGTCTTATATACTTACACAGGCTGACCTATTAAAGTCAGCAGCTCACAGATACCCTATATGTAACCTGATTATCACTGATAGCCAAGCAGAAAACCAAGCCTCAAAATGTGATCACCTGAATATGGCTTAACAATAGACATTAGAAAAATGTTTACTAGGTGTTTCTAGTATTTCTTCAGATAGTGTCACGTGTACATTTGAAAAGAGACTGGCAACAACATCAAAAGTATACTCAATAGACCATACTCTATTCAACCAATCCTAAGAGATGTAAATGGATGCCCCACTACAGTTCTCATTAAACAGCTGCATTTCTCCAAATATCTACATCTAGAGATAAAGGATAAGCTGAGAAGTGCTTAAGCTATTACCTTGCCTTCAGTACTTTTGATACTTGTTTTACCCAATCTGAAACAGCATGAATAACTGGAGATATGGTTTATAACCTAGATGAACTCTAAATATGGTTGGGGAGAAGTCATTTTAATGAAGAATAAGCTTTTAGTCTGGAGTACCTTTGAAATGCAGATTGTCACTAAGCCAAAGTATTTAGTTACTTTCTATTTTAAAAAAATAAGGACATGGCCTTCCAGTGATACAATTCCCAGTTATTTAAAAAGAAGTATCCTTTTTGGTATAATTTCCAAAAAGTAGAGAAGAAATTATCTAGACTAGTTAAGTGCATAAACCAAGAAATTCCATATTCTTTTCCTACTCTGTACATATTCATTTGTGAATTAGCAACAAGACTCATTTGCGAGCTCACACAAAGTTCTCAATGAGCAACCTTTAATGGCATTGTGCAGTAATAATTCTACTGTAAAGAAAAATTCATTCATAACAGTTCATGAACATTTACATAATCCTTCAGGCTTATGCTGAAAGAAAACTGCCTATTAATAGCCTGAGACCTTTTTAGGACAATTGCATAAGTATAAAACTATCTTGCCAACTTGCCTAATCCTAAGAATCACACCCCTCAAATGCTACCACCTAGAGAATCTCTTTCAATTGGTCTAGAATCTGAACATCAGTATTTTTAAGTGATGCTAAGGAGCAGGTAAGGTGGAGAACCACTGCCCTAGGTTTACCAAATTTGAAAGAGGGTAAGGGCCCAGAAATCTGTATGATCACCAAGTGATTCTAATCTAGCTGGAATAGATACGGGCAACAATACTTTACCTCTTTAATGGTAGTGATTGGAACTAATACTATGAGGATACCAAACTGGGAATGAGATGCAAAGTCATTATAAATAAAACTATGATGTGGAAACCAGTGAAAGAATGTTAGTTAAGAAGCTCTATTCACTAAGTATATTCTAAACTTCTACATATGCAGTATCAGGCAGCTATGGACTACAGGAATCTCAAAAAACATCCTTCTCAAGAGTTGTATTTATAGCATGAACTCAGGGAAAATTAAAGAGCAAAGCACTCTTCCAAGATTTATTACACATAGCAGTTATACACACACACACACACACACACACACAGAGATTGCGTGGTGGGCTCATAAAAGGTATCCTTACAATAAAAAAAAATAGAACAATAATACACATTCATTTAAAGAGCAAAGCACTCTTCCAAGATTTATTACACATAGCAGTTATACACACACACACACACACACACACACACAGAGATTGTGTGGTGGGCTCATAAAAGGTATCCTTACAATAAAAAAAAATAGAACAATAATACACATTCATTTGTAGACATTTCATTTCAGTATATAGACTTTTAGGCTTTTATATTTACAAACCTTATTTTTATTAAATATATTATTAATAGCTTCTCACTTGGTATCATTAACATGCTTATATAGAGAGATCATCTAGGTGAGAGGCTGTATAGTACAATGGTTAAGTACACAGTTCTGGAACTAGACAATCTGGTATTTATCCCAACTCCTGCATTAACCAGCTATCTGACCTTGGACAAAATGCTGAAGATGAGAGCTAAATGATGTCTTGAATTGGCATACTTTCCTTAGGACAAACCCCTCAAGGTGACATTATGGGGCCAAAGGCTATGAATGTTAAGGCTTCAAACTGCCCTCCAGAGAGGATATTTTGCTGTAGATGAGGAGAAACACTGTAATAGGCTATTATTTTGGTAGCTGTAGTGTATTGAATTATGTCCCCCTAAAACTCACTAAAGCTTGAATTGTGTCCCCCAAGTTTTATGTATTAGAAACTTGGCCCCCACTGTGACAGTTAAGAGGATAGAAAAACCTATTATGGTAATTGAAAGTTGTAGCCTTGAAGAGGTGCTTAGATTGTAGAACCATGTCAGAGAATGGATTAAATATGGTGTTCAGGGGCATGTTTCTGAGGGCTTTAAAAGGAGAGAAAGGAGAAGCTCTTTTGGTTCTCTCTCTGCTTCCACCATCTTGCAATGTGAGACCCCTGGGTCACTGTCGCCACCAACAGATGGACTTTGGACTTCCCAGCCTCAGAAACTGGAAGCTATAAGTTTCATTTTCTTATAAATTGCCCAGTTCCGCATATTTTGTTTTAAGCAACAGAAATGGACTAACACAGTAGCCTACAATAAACCATGCCTCTGAATATCTAAATATCTTTCGGTACCCTCTCCCATGTTGGCTGGGCCATGTGACTGCACTTCATCAATGGTACAGTAGTAAACATTTGTGTATTAGGGCCATGTCCTCTTGGACGTTTGTTCACAAATGCATTCTCTCTTGGAAGCCAGCCACCATTACTCTGTGAGAAGTCTAGCTATCCACATGAAGGGGAACTGAGGACTAGCAGCCAGTTCCAACCTGTTAGCCAGCCATATGATTAAGTCATCTTGGAAATAAATCCTCCAACCCCAAACTGCCCCAGCAGATACCAAGTGGAACAGAGACAAGCTGCCCCTTCTAAGACCTGACCAAGGGGCCGGCCCCTGGCGTACTCGGGAGAGTGCAGCGCTGGGAGCGCAGCGACACTCCCGCCGCGGGTTCAGATCCTATATAGGAATGGCCGGTGCGCTCACTGGCTGAGCGCGGTGTGGGTGACACCACACCAAGGGTTGCAATCCCCTTACCGGTCACGAAAAAGACAAAAAAAAAAAAGACCTGACCTAACAGCAGAATTGTTATGAAATGAATGTTTAACTGTTATTGTTTTAAGCCACCAACTTTGGGGGTTGTTTGTCACACAGCAACAAATCAACTGAATCAATAACCTGACTTTGGTAGAATAATGCTAAACAAGAGGCAGATTATGAGAGGATAGCATCTCATATATAAATACTTGGTAACTCAAAAGTATATAGACTTGTTATTTATTTTTAACTCTTCGTTATTTACTTCTTTTTGGCTTCCTTAATTGGCTCTTGACTGTGTTCTGAGTAGCTGAGTTTCCACCATAATCCAAAAGGGTTAGTTCACTCTGGATTATTCAGCAAGGGAAGTATTCATGTATAATTTAAGAACCTGATAAGATGAGCTGAAGTTTTTCTACTCTAAACAAAAGCAAGGTTCAATCCCTATACTAGCCAGCTTCCAAAAAAAAAGGCAAATTTCTAAAATAAAAGTTGTAATTTAAAACTGAGTTACTCTCACTACAATAAATAACTTCATAAACGTCTAAGAATAGATAGTATGAAGCAGTTTGCCACCTATATAATGAAAAACGAAGCTGAGCTGTTGATTCTAAGCATAAAATATTACCTGGAAAACAATTAAAAAAAAAAACTAAAAAGGATGTTTAATGAGTCTCAATTCTCTAAGACATGAATGATACATACATTGATAGACTCTTTTCTAGTCAGTGATTAGCTATAATAAGAGCAACTAGACAATGATATTAAACACTATGCACATGCATACTTTAAATGTGCAGATTGACAGCAGTGCCATTACAATACTTTATTCCTTTCATAAAGCCCTACAAATAGTAATTATTGTTCTATCAGCTTGACAGTACTCAAATCACTAATATAAAAATTTTTTATTAGAAACGGAAGGCAACTCTTTGTCTAAGAATCCTCATAATAAGCCATGCCTAATAGCACAGGTGATAAGAGGAGCTGCAACTTGTCATCAAAGGTTTCAGTATAGAAATAATTAGTTCAGCACAATTTAAAATACTTTCTGGCGAGTATACCCTCTTTAACTGTTAAGAGCAATCAGTGTTTGAGGTGGGGCTAGAGAGCAGGGTATTCTGGTTCTTTCCCCCATAAGTTAAGCTCATTTCTGAGTACTCTGTATAGCCTCCTTTGTCCCCATCCTTCCCAGTCCTTGCCCTCTCCTCTGAGTTATAACATTTGTAAGAAAAGGAAATCATTCTAGATTCTTCATCTCTAGCTCCTAAACCTTATTGAGAAGTATGGTGAGGGCTGGCTGGTTAGCTCAATTGGTTAGAGTGCAACCTTACGAACACCAACGTCATGGGTTCGGATCCCTGGACCGGCCGGCCACCAAAAAAAAAAGGCAGTATGGGATGTAAGATTTTTTTTTTTCTCCTTTTTGTCTTTTTTCGTGTCTGGCAACGGACCGCAACCCTCAGTGTCGCGCCCGCACCAGACTGGGACCGGCAACGGGATCGCAACCCTTGGTGCTGCGCCCACCCCTCGCTCAGCCAGTGAGCGGGAACCGGTCTGTATGTGGGATCCGAACCCTTGGCGGGAGCGCCACCGCGCTCCCAAGCGGCGCACTGTAGCAGTGCGCCACCAGGCCGGCCTGTAAGATATTTTAAGTCATGACATTTATAAATATTAATTATGAGTCACATAAGCTATTAAACTGATGTTACTTAGAATGCTAAAAAATACATAGCATAAAAGGCATTAATTTGGGCTGGCCAGTTAGCTCACTTGGAAGAGCATGATGCTGAGAACACTGCAAAAAAAAAAAAAAAGAGAGAGAGAAGGCATTGATTAAGAATTTTATATGAACACTGCACTATGAAAAATGCTAGGTATATGGACATGGACCTTGTCTTAGCCAACTTTATAACACAGTTAAGGACTATAAGAGGATACGAAGCCAGAGTGAGTGCCTCAATAAAGACAACAATAGATCAGGGTTAAGGACAGAGAAATTAAGGATACTGAAATACCACTGGGAAATTTTCTGTTAGATAGTACATAATTTTGGAAGGGCTGGCCAGTTAGCTCACTTGGGAGAGCATGGTGCTGAGAATACCAAGGTTAAGTATTTGCGTCGCCATATGGGCCAGTTGCTCCCCTCTGACCCACCCAAAAAGACATTACATAATTCTGGGAGTACATTATGATAAAGACACATATGTACAACCCTTTTAGGCTCAGAGGCTTTAAAGCTAACTAAGTAAACTTTTTATGGCTGTGTTACATTTAAGGTTCAATGTTCATCTTTGTTGATGAAGAGTCTAAAATCTGTCTTCATTCACCTAAGAAATTCAAGGTTATATTCATTAAGGCTGTATCTTAGAGAGACACTTAATCAAGGTTCAAACAATTGTTATATCACTTTTTATAGTGGACGTTCCTGACATGCTGCACTGTTGTGGGGAAAAAATGCAAGCAAATACCTATGAGTATAACTCAATACTTGCTTTGTAACATGACTTAGCATGATAGGAGCTAATCACACATTTGACACTATTTCTGATTGCTGAAGTAGTAGGGAACAGATGATTTAGTCAAGCAGATGTAGGTTCAAGTCCTCCTCTGGAACTCATTAACAGTCTGACCATGTCAAATTACTTCTCTAATCTGAGTTTTAGCATCTTTAAAATGAAGATGCTGCCACTTATCTCAATAATTAAATAGAAACTTCTACAACGTCACATGTATTATCACTTATTAGATACTTAATGTTGGGCAAATACTATGCCTTATGCCTCATTTAATCCTCCAAAGTTTCATTTTATGACTGAAGAAATTCAAAGAGAGGAGTTAAGTAATTTGCTCAGGGTCATGTGTCTACTAAAAGGTAGAGAGAGGATTCTTGCCTATGTTCAACTTCAAAGTCCATGCTCTTTAGTCACATTATGGTTACAGTACTGACACAAACCAGAAGTTAAATAAATAAGTTTTAAGGGACTGGCTGGTTAGCCCAGTTGGTTAGAGCCGGTGTTGTAACACCAAGGTCAAGGGTTCAGATCCCTGTACTAGGCAGCCTCCAAATAAAAAAAAATCTTAAAAACTCTACTAAAATTGCATTTAATAAATGTCTCAACAACTACTATGTGCAAGGGGGCTTAGTAGTACTTGGTTATAAGGCTTTTAAAAACATTTAAACATTGCATTAAAAGTGCTTCTTAAAAAAAAGTGCTTCTAAACCGGGGGGGGG
>NW_007728564.1:279801-286969 GCF_000696425.1 Galeopterus variegatus
GGGGGGGGGGGGGGGGGGGGGGGGGGGGGGGGGGGGGGGGGGGGGAAGAAGATATAACAACTATACTTTCATGAAGTTGTTACAACAAGCAAACGGAAAGGACATTCTTGGGGGGGAGGGGAGAGAGGGAGGAGGGAGGGAGGTGTCGGTGATGGGCCATAATAATCATATACATTGTATATTGACAAAATAAAAATTTAATGAAAAAAAAAAAGTGCTTCTGAGTACCCATAAATTAACATTAAAAGCACAATAACACGAATAAGATCTTTATTCTTCAAAATATGGAATCTAAAAGAGAGGTATAAAAGAAAAATGTAAGGGTGGGAACTTCTGGAATGGTAGAGTGAGAAGCTCATCAAAAATCCAATGATAGGGCCGGCCCGGTGGCGCACTGGAGAGTGCGCCGCTTGGGAGTGCAGTGGCGCTCCCGCCGAGGGTTCGGATCCCATGTGGAGACTGGTTCCGCTCACTGGCTGAGCGCGGTGTGGGCGCGACACCGAGGGTTGCGATCCCGTTACTGGTCAGTAAAAAAGACAAAAAGGAAAAAAAAATTCAATGATAAAACTAGACAAACATGTCAGAACCATAGCAGGACTATGGAAATTGGGTGACAACAAACTGAAAAGCAGTTCTTCAAGAAAAACTACTGAATCTCAGGTAAGAGCAGTGGAAGTCTGTAGTGTTTAGCCTAGGGTTGCTACCATCATTACCTCAACCCCACCAGCTCCATCCTGTGAAAACGAGCCCCATCACTGCTGGAGGGGACTCAATGGTTAGGAATAGAATACAAAGAAGCCCCTTATGCAG
Source organism: Galeopterus variegatus (assembly GCF_000696425.1). Taxonomy (NCBI): domain Eukaryota; kingdom Metazoa; phylum Chordata; class Mammalia; order Dermoptera; family Cynocephalidae; genus Galeopterus; species Galeopterus variegatus. The sequence goes on from NW_007728564.1 coordinate 280,612, forward strand.
GGGGTATTGTCGAAACAGTAGCAATCTTAGTGGCAAACAACTGGGGAAGGTCAATGTTTCAACAACCCAAGGCTGCAATACTGGGACAAGCTACAAACCAACAGACTTGTCAGAAGTTTAGCAGGGAGATCCAGAGAATTACACAGCTATGGAAGGACTTGATAAGCTCCCACTTATCCCTGGTGATGTGAAAGGCTGTGTGTGTGCATGCACAAAGGTGTGCACAAGCTCAGGAAAGCCTGGAGGGGGCCCTAGTTATCTGTCCATTGCTGAATGTGAGGCCTTTCACAGATACAAGAACCATGGATATGAGAAGACCTGGCACAAAGTAAAAGTTGGGGCAAACCTGTAAACTGCCTGAACTTTGAGTTCATCCCCCTATATACAGATCCACTGGCAAAAGGTAGAAGCATTACTGGCTCAAAGCATTTATGCACAATCTCTGACCAGTCACTGACTGTCTAATAAGCTAAGACGAGTCAGGGTTGACCCCCTAGGAGGCTAGGCTTAACAACAACAACAACACACCCCAAAACTGAATGGAGATATCAGCAGCTTTGCACTACAGACACAGGTGTAGGCAAGTCCCTAAAAAAATAAATAGCAACAACAATCCCCCTCACAGGAGGGGAGAGAGGTGATCTAACATAGAGTCTGCATAATATATTATCTGAAATGCTCAATTTAACAAAAAAGTATGAGCAAAGAAAGAGGAAAGTGTGACCCATATGCAGGAGAGAAAAAAAAGTCTGTAGAAACTGTCTCTGAGAAGGCTCACCTGTTGGGCTTTACCGACAAGGATTTCAAAGCAGCTATCATAAATACATTCAAAGAAGTAAAGGAAAACAAGCGTAAGGAACTTTTAAAAAGCACGATGACAATGATTCAATGAATTATCTCAACAAAAAGAGATTATAAAGAACCACCAAATTGCAATTCTGGAGTCAAAAAGTATAATAACAAATTAAAAATTCACTAAAAGGGGCTCAACAGCAGATTTGAGTTGGTAGACAAAAGAGCCAGCAGACATGAAGATAGATTAAAAAAACCGTCCATTCTGAAGAACAGAGAGAAAAATGAAGAATAAACAGAGCCTCAGAGACCTGTGGGACACCATCAAGCCTATCAACACACATGTAATGGGAGTTCCACAATGACAGAAACAATAAATACTGGCTGAAAACTTCCCAAATTTGACTAAAACCTCTAATCTACATATCCAAGAAGTTCAATGAACTCCAAGCAGGATAAACAAAAAGTGATCCACACTTAACAAACATCAGGGTCAAACTGTTAAAAAGCCAAAGACAAGCAAAATCTTGAAGTAGGAAGAGAAACATGACTGACATTGAGGGTACCCACAGTAAGATTAACAGCTGACTTCTCACCAGAAACAATGAAACAATGGAGACCAGGAAGCAGTGGCATATTCAGAGTACTAAAGGGAAAGAAAAAAATCAACAAAGAATTCCATATCAGTGTGGTAAGGAGGCCACTCCTTGGTATATACAACTTCCCTTGGGTGTGGATGAGGCCTATGAATAAGATGAATGTCACTTCTATGATAAGGTTACATTATATGGCAAAGGTGGAAAGATTTTGCAGTTAAAATCCCTAATAAATTTGAATTTGATTTCACCAAAAAGGGAGACTTTTGTGGGCGGCCTTGACTTAATCATATGATGCCCTTAAAAGAGAGCTTTAGTTTTTCCTGAAATCAAAGAGACTTTCCACTGGCTTGAAGAGGAAGGCTACTATTAGTTCTACAGCTGCAAGAAAATTAATTCTGCCAACAACTATGTAAGCCTGGAAGAAAGCCCTGAATCTCAGATGGAACCAGTCTTGGCCAACCCCGTTGGTCATAGGCATTGTCAGACCCTAAGCAAAGGACCCAGCTAAGCCATAGCCAGACTTCTGACTTACAGAAACTGGTGAGATCATATCTGGTGGTGTTTAAAGTACTATATTTACAGTACTTTTTCATGCAGCAATAGAAAACTAATACATACAACAAAACTATCCTTCAAAAATAAAGATTAAATAAGACATTCCCAGATGAACAAAGACTGTGAAAATTCATGGTTAGGAGACCTGCCCTATAAGAAATACTAAAGGAAGCCTTTAGACTGAAAAGAAATGATACCAGATGGTAACTGGAATCCACATGAAGAAACAAAGTGCAGCAGTAAAGGTAATTACACAGGTAAATATATTTTTTTCTCTTTTCTTCTCTTAGCTGATTAAGACAAGTGCATCAAACAATTATAAAACTGTATTACTGACCTTATAACATACAAAGATATAATATACATGATAGTAATAGCACAAAAGAGAGGGGAGATGGAGGTACAATGGAGCAAAATTCTGTATTTTACTAGAATTAAGTTAGTATTAATCTAAAGGACATTGTGAAAAGCTGGGGCATACTATAATTCTTAGATTAACCACTGATAATAATAATTTTTTTTAATAGTAAAATAAAAAACACCCAGGAATTAAAATGGTACATTAGAAAATACCTATTCAACACAAAAGACAGTAATGGAGGATTACAGAAACAAAAACATAAGACACAGAGAAAACAAATACCAAAATGAAACATGCAATCCCAACCATACCAATAATTTCACTAAATGTAAATAGATTAAAAACTCCAATCCAAAGGTAGAGATTGACATACTGGATAAAAAATGAGATCCCATTATATCTGTCTACAAGAGATACACTTAAGATTCAAAAACAAAAACGGGTTAAAAGCAAAAGGATGGAAAATTAGATACCCTGCAAATAATCATAAGAAAGCATGAGTGGATACATTAAAATCAGATAAAATAGACTTTAAGACACAATAAAAGAGCAAGGGCTGAGATTCTTAACAAAAGGTCATTGGGAAGAAGTGGGAAAGAACAAAACACACACAAACTGTGTTTTTCTCTACTCTTACCCAACAATCATCACAGAAGACTAACTTCTGACTTCTATGACAAAGTGTGTGGGGATTTCTCCCCACTGGCAAGCAAGCAATTCTTCAGCAGACACCAGCAGGGTGTCCTCCAATTCACAAGGTGAGGGCTAGGTCCCCAAGATTGCCCCGCACCCCTTCAGATGTTAGTCACCAAGTCCAAGCTACTGGAACTTCTGACCAACCAGCTATAAATCAGGGTTCCCACAACCCCTTCATTGGGTTCTATTAGTTTACTTGACCGGCTCACAGAACTCGGGGAAACATGTATTTACAACACATATTTACGTCTACTGGCTTATTACAAAGAATACAGATGAAGAGATGCATAGGGTGAGGTATGGGGCAAGGGGCACAGAGCTTCCGTGCCCTCCACAGGCATGCCACCTTACAGGAAGCTATGTGTGTTCAGTTATCTGGAAGCTCTCCAAACCCAGGCCTCTTGGGTTTTCATGGAAGCTTCATTACATGGGCAGTATTGATTAAATCACTGGCCACTGGTGATCGGCTTAATGTTTAGTCCTTCTCTCCTCCCAGGAGGTTGTGTGGGAGACTAAAAGTCCCACCTTGGTCTTTCCTGTGACTAGCCCCCATCATGAAGCTGCCTAGGGGCTACCAGCCTTCATCAAAACTCAGAAAGACTCACTTTGGAGCTTCTAAGGATTTAGGAGTCGTATGTCAGGACATGGGGATGAAGACCAAATACATAACATCACAGTATCACACTCATAAAGAACTGCTTTCCTCCCTTGCTTTGATAACTCAAAGGGAAAGATTATACAAACTTAAACAACTGCCCACTTCATTATTTATCTCCATGTTTTTTATTATTGTAGTAAAATAAACATAAAATTTACCATTTTAACCATTTTTAAGAATACAGGTCTGGCCAGTTAGCTCAGTTGGTTAGAGCATGGTGTTATAACTCCAAGGTCAAGGGTTTCCCATACCAGCCAGCCACCCAAAACCAAAAAGAATACAGAATTCTATGGCATTAAGTACATTCACATTGTTATACAACCATTACCACCATCCATCTCCAGAATATCTATGTTTAAAATAATATATTCAATATGAATGTAAGGGATTCTTAAAAGAGTTTTACCCTTACCTTAAGCACGCCCTAATAAATCAGAGCCCTTGGGGAGAAAAATGCAAACCTGGTAACTTATGTCATAAAACTAATCATTTACTAAAATCAGCACCTCCATCTTATCTTTATTTTTGGTGGCTGGCTGGCTGGTAAGGGGTGTCATAACTCCACACTCTAACCAACTGAGCTAACTGTCCAGCCTTCCACCTCTTTTTTAATAGTGCAAAGGAAAGCTGGAGTTAACCCTCAGATGATGATGATGAAGACGACAGCAGCTAATACTGAATAAATGAGGTAGTATTTAAAGTCCATGACACATAACATTTAATTCTTATATAACTCTGAGGAAGATACTAGCACGCTCATCTTCAGGATGAACAACAGGTTCAGAAGGGTTAAGAAAATTGCCCAAGGGCATTCAGTTAATAGGTAGGGCAAAACTGGGATTTATGTCCATAATTTGAGTGTTTGTAAAAACTGTGTTAAACACTATCTCCCAAAGAATAAAAACTTAGTGGAGGCTCCAAAAGAATATAAGTCCTTGGCACATAAGTACTCAATGACAGTTTGCTCCTCTTCCACAACCTCCTTCTTTCCACTTCACCACCCTGCCCCCCACCAATACAGAATCTGCCTCTAATTCTTTTCTACCGTCACTAGAAAGGGAAAGAAGGTCCCAGATGCTTAGATCCAACCCAACAAGAAAATGAGATATGGGTCAGGTCTTCTGTTGTTGGGATAGGCGTAAGGAATCCTAGGTGGAATTGATGCAGAATGAGAGAAACAAAATGTAATGTTAGGGAAATTATTTCAGGGTCCCTGAGCTAAATCATCTTGGGAGGGCCTGGGGCTCTCAACAGACATGAAAGCAGATACAACTAAAATCTGTCTGGGACCAGACACTGTTACATCTTTAACGTCTAATCTGGACAGGACTGAAGAGAAAAGAGTAGGATACTATGCACTCTGAAAGGCACCATTTACTCATCCCAGTTCACTTTCAGTTAAGCTATAGTGTAAGTAAACTATGGCCTACAAACTTGTACTCAATTTCCTAATGTAATAAAACATTCCTACCAAGAAAATTAGTCTCTAACCTTTGGCTGGATTAAGAAAAATTTTTTTTATCTTGATCAGCAGTACGTGTGAAGTCAGTCCACATAAAGAAACTCAGGAGAAAAGGTCTGTGTACAGTGGTCCCTTCATATAGGAGACATCCTATATATTCCACAGAGAGGCCAATATCACTTATAATCAACTAAAGACAAGTCGAACAAGTCAACTTCAATTCCAAGGAAACTGGACAAACAGATGTCTGGTGGTTTGAGTCTGACACTTCAATTTAAATAGCCATATGTGGCTACTGGCTACTGTATTAGGGCAGTTCTAGAGAAAGGCAGATCAAAGCACATATTCCTTCTAACTAATCTACTGACGAACTACATTCATAACTGATGGTCTTCTTCAACTTATAAAACTTTTCTTAATTTTAAGAACATTTTATCCGATTCTTTGTAATTATAATCCTTCTTCTACAATGCTCCCTTAGCTTTGACATTCTTGAACTTTCTTCATACAGAAAGTCTAGGCTCCTTACACGTCTGGTACATATTATTACATACTTCATAGTCTTTTCTTTTTTTTTTTTTTTGTCTTTTGTCTTTTTCCGTGTCCGGCAACGGATCGCAACCCTCAGTGTCGCCCCCGTACCGGACCGGGACCGGCAACGGGATCACAACCCTCGGCGTTGCTCCCGCGCCTCGCTCAGCCAGCGAGCGGGAACCGGTCTGTATGTGGGATCCAAACCCTCGGCGGGAGCGCCGCCGCGCTTCCAAGCGGCGCACTATCGCAGTGCACCACCGGGCCGGCCCCCTTCATAGTCTTTTCTTAAGTTAGATTTTTTTTTTTTGTCTTTTTTTTTACTGACCAGTAACAGGATCGCAACCCTAGGTGTTGCACCCGTACTGCGACCGGCAACGGGATCACAACCCTCGGTGTTGCTCCCGCACCTCGCTCAGCCAGTGAGCGGGAACCGGTCTGTATGTGGGATCCAAACCCTCGGCGGGAGCGCCGCCGCGCTTCCCAAGCGGCGCACTGTAGCAGTGCACCACCGGGCCGGCCCCAGAACCATGAAATCTTTTTTTTTTTTCCTTTTTTGTCTTTTTTCGAGACCGGCAACGGATCGCAACCCTCAGTGTCGCGCCCGTACCGGACCGGGACCGGCAACGGGATCGCAACCCTCGGTGTTGCTCCCGCACCTCGCTCAGCCAGTGAGCGGGAACCGGTCTGGATGTGGGATCCAA
>NW_007728564.1:286979-295063 GCF_000696425.1 Galeopterus variegatus
TTGGATCCCACATCCAGACCGGTTCCCGCTCACTGGCTGAGCGAGGTGCGGGAGCAACACCGAGGGTTGCGATCCCGTTGCCGGTCCCGGTCCGGTACGGGCGCGACACTGAGGGTTGCGATCCGTTGCCGGTCTCGAAAAAAGACAAAAAAGGAAAAAAAAAAAAAGATTTCATGGTTCTGGGGCCGGCCCGGTGGTGCACTGCTACAGTGCGCCGCTTGGGAAGCGCGGCGGCGCTCCCGCCGAGGGTTTGGATCCCACATACAGACCGGTTCCCGCTCACTGGCTGAGCGAGGTGCGGGAGCAACACCGAGGGTTGTGATCCCGTTGCCGGTCGCAGTACGGGTGCAACACCTAGGGTTGCGATCCTGTTACTGGTCAGTAAAAAAAAAGACAAAAAAAAAAAATCTAACTTAAGAAAAGACTATGAAGGGGGCCGGCCCGGTGGTGCACTGCGATAGTGCGCCGCTTGGGAAGCGCGGCGGCGCTCCCGCCGAGGGTTTGGATCCCACATACAGACCGGTTCCCGCTCACTGGCTGAGCGAGGTGCGGGAGCAACACCGAGGGTTGCGATCCCGTTGCCGGTCCCGGTCCGGTACGGGCGCGACACTGAGGGTTGCGATCCGTTGCCGGTCTCGAAAAAAGACAAAAAAGGAAAAAAAAAAAAAGATTTCATGGTTCTCTCAGTCTTTTTTTAAAAAAATGCACCGATCACTTAGCATTGTTAATCTTGACTCGGATAGCCAAAGTGAGTCACTCTTTCAGTAATTTTCTCTCTAATTTGGAAAAATAATCCCCTAGTGCCTAGTAAGATTGATACTCAACTTTTTCCATGAGAAAAAAACATTTTTTACCCCCTTAGCAAAATATCTTGGCAGACTATGAAGAGAGCAAAGAGAGCAATGAGAGCCAATGGTGCTAGATTCTGACGTGGAAAAAGTCAGATAAGGCTGTATCCTTATGACCAAGGCCTAGAGTCAGGCTCAGACCCAATCCCTACTGACTCTCATTCTCTCAGAGTGAGTTCAGATTATCTTCTTCTGTTGGAAATGATCTTTATGACAGGGGCACAGCCATTGTTATTAGTTTCTTACTGCTGCTGTAACAAATTACTCCAGACTTAGTACCTTAGAAGAACACAAATTTATTATTTTAAATAGGACTCACTGGGCTAAATCAAGGTGTCAGCATGGCTGTGTTCCTTCTGAATGATTTAGGGGAGAATCTGTTTCCTTGCCTTTTCTAGCTTCTAGAGGCTGCCTGCATTCCTTGGCTCATGACCTCTTCTTCCATCTTCAAAGTCAGCAATTCCATCCCTCCGCCTTCTGTTTCCATTGACATATCTCTCTGACTCCGACTCTCCTGCCTCCCTGTTTCACTTATTAGTGAAACATTGTGATTACATGGGGCTCGCCTGGATAAATTCAGGACAATTTCCCCATCTCAAGATCCTTCACTTGGGCTGGCCAGTTAGCTCACCTGGTTAGAGCACAGCTTTATAACACCAAGGTCATGGGTTTGGATCCCCATACCAGCCAGCCATTACACCTGCAAAGTCACTTTTGCCATGTAAGGTAACAATTTCACAGGTTCTGGGTATCAGGACATGGACATCTTTGGGGAGTCATTATTCTTCCTACCAGTCACCTAAGTCACTGTTGCTGCCACCAACTATAGCATTTGGAGATTCCTAATGAGTACTTTGTGGTAGATAAGTGTTGCCACAAAGTCTTTGAAGTCCCTTCCATCAAAAGGAGAAATCTAATTCCCCACCCCTCGAATCTGGACTAATCTTACAACTTGTTTTGACCAACAAAATGTGGTAGAAGTGACAAGCACATTTCAGAGCCTAAAACTCAACAGGTCTTGCAGCTTTCACCTTCATTCTCTTGGAATGGATTCAAATACTGCCATATAAAGAAGCCAGTCTAGCTTGCTAAATAATGAGAGGCCACATGGAAGAGAATGAGACATCCCAGGGGATAGCCAGCATGAAATGCCAGACATGCCAACTTTCTAGCTAAAAACAGTCACATAACTGGGCAAGGGCAAAAACCAGTACAGAAACCACCCAGCCAACCCACAGAATGATGGGAAATAAATCACTATTGTAAACCATTAAGTTTTGAGGTAGCTTGTTATGCATTGCTAACTGACACAACATTGGTTAGTGGGAAAACTAGCCTATACTACATACATATATTTGGATTCGCTTTTATCAAGAGGAGTAAGGGAAGATCATTAGGGTTAAGTATGGGAGAAGAAGAGCAGGTAGACTTTCTTAGCTGTATCATAAAGCACGATCAGGTTGAAACAGAAAACAACTATGGTTAAGTAGGAATGATAAATGGTCTATATCTATGATCTGTTTTAACTGGAAATAAGAGCCATTATAGTTTCTAAGAAGAGATAACAAACTATATCAGAGAAAACACTGGGGAAAAGTGCCTACCATACTGCCTGGGTATAACAGATAGACAAGAGATGCTTAAAACAAAACATAAACTATAAATAGATTAAAGAGGTAAAGAAAAATGTTTGAGGCAGACAGTAACAATGGGTCCAAGGGCATACAGGTGTCAGTAACCAGTACTATTACTGTATGGCTTTGGCAGGTCATTGACCACATCAGATGTTGACAGTGAAGTACGGAAAAGCGGTCAGCCCAGTTAGCTAGCTCACTTGGTTAGAGCATGGTGCTAATAACACCAAGGTCAAGGGTTCAGAAAAGATAGTGCTCCCTCTCACTAGAGCACTACCGGCCCACTTTCTGTTTCACACACTCAGCCCCTCAGGGTTCCCACTACATACTATGCATTTTTTTTTTAAATCAAGTACTACCAAATTGGATTGAATTTACTTCTCTCCCCCCATCTACAGTCTGTAAGCTTCTAAGGGCTAGGCATATCTTATTCATCTCTTAGCTAAGCATCTAACACAGTGTCTGGCATATAGGTTACAGTTCAGAAATGTTCATTTATTGGACAGTGTATTAGTCTGTTGTTTATAACAAAGTACACAGAACTGGGTGATTTATAAAGAAAACGAAATTTATTGCTTACAGTTTCTGAGGCTGGGAAATCCAAAGTCCATATGGTGGTGGCGACAGTGACCCTGGGGCCTCACATTCCAAGACAGTGCAAGCAGAGAGAGCAGAGAGAGAGAGAAAGGCAGACTCTACTCTTTTAAGTCCCTCAGAAATACGCCCCTGACCACCATTTTCAATCCATTCACTACTGCACGGTCCTACAATCTAATCACCTCTTCAAGGCCTCTGCCGTTCAACTACCATAAAAGGATTTCCCACCCTCTTAACAGTCACAGTGGGGGCCAAGTTTCTAATACATAAAACTTGAGGGACACAATTCAAGTTTCAGTGAGTTTTGGGGAGACATAATTTAATCCACTACAGACAGTTTTGGGGAAAACTGATCAGAGAAATCTTCTAGTCCTGTTTCAGGTTGGTGTGAACTTACTGAATGTGGTAACCGTTATTTTCTTATTAAACTTAGTATTTCAAGTGCTCAATAACACAACTGGCCCATAGGAGCTACTCAAATTTAAGTTAACAAATCTAAAAAGAAATTTAGTTAGAAAAAAATTGATTAGCTGTCTCAAGAAAACTGGGCCAATAGACTGCAAATAAAAATCACATCTTGATATCTAAGCAAAAACTCTAAAATTGTAATTTTATTCTAACTGAAATATATCACCATCATCTGCCTTTCTAAACTAAGAATTCTATCAATTTATTATATTGTCCCATTCAGAGAACTTATATCAGTTTCCCAGTTGTCAACCTAACCCCTTTCTACAACCCACACCTTAAAATTACCTATTTGTTATTTTTTTTTTCCTTTTTGTCTTTTTTACTGACCGTTAACGGGATCGCAACCCTCAGTGTCGCGCCCGTACCGGGGACCGGCAACGGGATTGCAACCCTCAGTGTTGCGCCCACACCGCGCTCAGCCAGTGAGCGGGAACCGGTCTCCACATGGGATCTGAACCCTCGGCGGGAGCGCCGCCACGCTCCCAAGTGGCGCACTCTCCAGTGCACCACCGGGCTGGCCCAAAATTACCTATTTGTTAGACTGGACAGTTAGCTCAGCTGGTTAGAGTGGTCCTGATAACATCAAGGTCCAGGGTTTGGTCCCTATACTAGTCAACCAAAAAATAAATAAATAAATAAAATTACCTGTCAACAGTTCAACCAATACCAATTTAAATATCATTAAAAATGAATGTAGGGGGTTAATACGTAAGAACACAAAACCTTAAATGGTGATATGGTACAAGAAATTAATTCTGAGTATTATTAAATTGATTTACTTAAACAAAAATTAATTCTGGGCTAGAAAATATCTAAAACATGATCCTGGCTAGAACTGACTGCAGTGGATATGTCATCTCCAGTATTGCCACAGGTTTGTTGACTGACCCTGAACCACTACGAATCAGCTGCCTATCAGTTTATCAGCAACAACTTTCTCTCTCTTACATAGCTATTCAAAGGAGTTTAGAAAAGGCTTCAAGTGAGAAAATAATCTTCATAAATTGAAAATCCTTGTGGCTGGCCTTAATATGAACAGTAGAATAACAACACAAAGTTAGATTTTGTTATGTAAAAACTGAGCCCCACAGCTGGCCAGTTAGCTCAGTTGGTTAGAGCATGGTTTTATGACACTAAGGTCAAGGGTACTGTTCCCCATACCAACCAGCTGCCAAAAACAAAAACAAAAAACTAGACCTCTAGAAGGAAAAAACAGTGTCTAATATTTCATTCAACACCCAGGAATAAGGCTATGCATTAAGATCCTATTTGTATTTGATGAATGTGAATAACAAAAAAACTAGCAGTGTTATACTTAACTATCATTCACCACTGGCTTCCCAAGCTGAATGTTTTTTCAGTCCTGTGTTTTGATACTAGATTCTCCAAGTGCCTTTTGATTTCCACTATTTCAATGCTACATAAAGTGTAGACCAAGGTTTTGGCAAACTTTTTCTTAAAGGGCGAGATAGTAAATATTTTAAGCTCTTGCAACTACTCATTTCTGCCCTTGTAGTGCATAAGTGGTCATAGATAATATGTAAATAAACAGGTGTGCTGTGTTTCAATAAAACTTTATAAAAACACGTAAGCCCACAGCTTGCCACCTCCTGCTCTGGACTCATTAGTGTCATAAGAATGACCTTAGTTATGTTGTAAGAAAGAATCTTTGGGTGTAATTTAAGCAAAGACCTGGCAATACACACATATATGCCTAGCCAACAAGATTTTTCTCTACCTGTTTCCACCAGAAGAAATCAGTAAAGTCAAGGCATGAGAGAGGTGGGATACTGGGACTAGACATAAGGAGAGGAGTTTTGAGACTCTTTTGTTTCTCTATATGGATTAGAACTCCCCAATTTACCACAGAACAGAGAGGCTCATTCCAAAAGGTGATTATGACAGTCTCTAGGAGCTTAAAGTAGAAGACACAGGAACTACAGGAAGCCACAGACAAGCAAACAAACTTAATCCTAAGAGGGCTACTAGGGCACAGAGGAAGGAAATCTAGTGTCAAGTGAAGGGACCAGCAATGTCTAAAAACGTAACATTAAGACTGAGTCTTACAGGGCAAGTAGTGGTAGCCAGATGAGGCTGCTAAAGGAAGGCTGTTCTTAACAGAGGAGGAAGAGTGTACAAAGGCCTGAGTTACAACAGAACTCAGCTTAGTTGGGAGATGCAAGTAGTTCAAGACTGGAGTATAAAATAAGAATGAGGACGGGACAAGAGATGAGGATCATTAGGGACCTCAGCTTCTACATTCGCAAAACAGGGATATTATCTACTCTGCTTGGTTACCTCAAAGATCAAATTTTATATTTTATATGTATACACACGCACACACAGTACAGTACAGTGCCTTGTACATAACAGGTACTCAAGTGATAGATTCCTTCACTTTTCAGCTTTAACAGAGAAAAAAGCACGCCTTTTATAAGCATCACTAGCATTCTTTTTCTTCAGGTCATGTTATCATAGCACAGGATATTAACAGTAAGCTCTTTTCAGATGTTTATTTTTCCTGGGTTCATCTTAACTACAGTGGATTACTGAAGTCAACTTCCAGGTCTCAAGGGTGCCAACAATGGGATTTCCTTCAAAGGTTTCAGACATTTGAGGGTGCCCCAACACTAGGATGTGGGTAGCAAAGGTTTTAATATACTGTTTTTAATTAAATGAACTGCAGCTGTGAACCAGTTCTAAACCAAGACTAGAATACCTCAAATCTAACCCTGGTTCTGACAAAAATTAGTGTACTTACTCTCGGTAAGACAACCTTTTGTGCCTTGGTTCTTTAATTTATTAAAATGAACAGCATAGAACAGAATCCCTAAAAACCCAATATAACATGGCTACTTTTTAATTGCCACTGCATTATTCCCTCTTACCCCCATCCTTTAATGTATGGGTTAGGTAAGAACAGAGTTTTCAATGCTCACAACATGCCTCTCCTTGATGGAGATCCTAGAAAAGTCAACCAGAGCTGGCAGCGAAATGTTTTATCAGACATCTCATGGCCAACTGATAGAGAGCTACATAGATTCTGCAGATGTTCTTTGGCATCAAAATGCCCTGATTGTTTAAAGAATTATTTTGACCCTTTAATAATACACGTTTTTTGTTTTGTTTTGTTTTGTTTGAGTTTAAAGGCACTTTATTTTTAGACAGCCTAGATGTTTTTTCTTAAAAACGATGCCTCCACGCCAAATCATGATCAAAATAAATGAAGAGCTTAAGATAACATCAGTCCCATTTGTCTTAAGTCCTGGTGTTGGGTGAATGACAAGCAGCAGCCAGTTATGATGACAGGTGATAGATCCAAAGTAATTGCCAAATTTGTTAACGTTTTTCTATTTCTAAACCATCCTTAAAGAAAATCATATATGTGGTCATACCATCTTCATGGTAGTCCAGCAGAGCAACGATGCCATCTGGATTCATGTTTTAACCAATAAAGAACTGGTAGTTTTTGAAATTAGCAAGCATGTGCTTGATTTGTTCTGCAGCCCCCGTCATAAAAGGTTTTCAGTACCTTCGCTCTCGGGGCCTTCAGTGGAAGCATTTCCACCAATAAGCCAGTCATCAACATTATTGCCCAGGCACAACCTCCGGGATCTTGTAAATGTCAGAGAACATCTCATCATGGCTGATGAGTCCCGATGGCAGCTAGATGGAGATGACGGTGCGCTAACGGTGGCGCTAGCTTAGCAGGAATCTGGAGCTCAGAGTGCCATGCAACTGGAGCAGCACTCAGGGGAAGGGGAATCGAGCTGAAAAGCTAATAATACATGCTTATAAATCCAATAAGTAAGTCTAAGAATTAACTTATTTCTCAACTTCCACTCTGGATATTAATGACTCCCAATTTAAGATTAGAGGACTGATCCAGAGAAGAATCATCTTATCTATGCAAGTTTAGAATGGCAAACACTATCAAGATGTTATATTTACTAAGCCTCTTCCTTATCAAAATTTATATCAGCCAAATTTTCTATTTAGCTTTATGTTTCAATGTACCTCAACTTTAAAAGGCTATTTGGTTAAGTACTAAAGATGGCTTCTTTATCTACCACACTTGCCTCAATAAAAGTATACTTCCATGCCAAGTAGGTTCCTTGATAAGGAAATCTAACAAATTTATTTATTTATTTGAGACCGGCCGCACCGCGCTCAGCCAGTAAGTGCACCAGTGGCCATCCCTATATAGGATCCGAACCCGCGGCGGGAGCGCTACTGCGCTCCCAGCGCCGCACTCTCCCAAGTGCACCACGGGCTCGGCCCGAAATCTAACAAATTTAGTAACTCAATTACATATTAACACACAGAAAATGTAGCTGATCACTGACTTTTAATTTAAAAGATATCCATATTTAGAAAGAGCTAATCTTTGAGTGCTTATTATGTGCCTGTCACTGTGCTAATGGGATTTATGTGCATTATTTCATTTACTCCTATGAGGTAGGTACTACTATTAGCATACGTATTTCACAGAGGAAGTGGAGCTTTGATTTTGTGCCTTACCCTGCTAGTAAAT
>NW_007728564.1:295174-295722 GCF_000696425.1 Galeopterus variegatus
TAGGATCCGAACCCGCGGCGGGAGCGCTACTGCGCTCCCAGCGCCGCACTCTCCCAAGTGCACCACGGGCTCAGCCCGAAATCTAACAAATTTAGTAACTCAATTACATATTAACACACAGAAAATGTAGCTGATCACTGACTTTTAATTTAAAAGATATCCATATTTAGAAAGAGCTAATCTTTGAGTGCTTATTATGTGCCTGTCACTGTGCTAAAGGGATTTATGTGCATTATTTCATTTACTCCTATGAGGTAGGTACTACTATTAGCATACGTATTTCACAGAGGAAGTGGAGCTTTGATTTTGTGCCTTACCCTGCTAGTAAATAATAAATCTATTCTTTGAACCCAGGACTGTCTGAGCTCAAGAAAGATCCTTAACTCCACTCCTGTTTGTAACAGTTCTCTCCAGGTACAATAGTAGATCTTAGTTCATTTAAAATTTCCAGAAAATTAAAGTCACATTATAGCACAAACTTCATAAACAGTGACTGAATTTCCCTTTCAGCCTTCTCTTTAATATGTCCAAATAATTCTACACCCTGA
>NW_007728565.1:0-1943 GCF_000696425.1 Galeopterus variegatus
GATTGCAGAGCATCTAGTATCCCTGGCCTGTGCCTACTGGATGCCATAAATTGCCTCCAGTCTTGGTGACAATCGATACTGGTCCCATAACTTTCAGGAATCCCTCCCACCCTCGTAGAGTTCCACAATTTCCACAATACTTTAACTTATGAACTCACTTTATTCCTTCTGATTACCAAGGAGGAATGAGACCAATGATATGGTATGATAAGATGGACACTGAACCTCTTTTGGTCTTCTTTCCAAAACCCAGTAATTCAAGCCTGATTACGACAAAAACATCAGACAAATTAAGGACAGACTATGAAATATTTAGCAGTACTCTGCAAAACTGCCAAGGTCATGAAAACCATGGAAACACTAAGAGACGCAATATGGAGGAGGTACAGGATACATGACCATAAATGGAATGTGTTTTCCTGGATGGAACCCTGGAACAGAATAAATGACATCACTGGGAAAACTAAATAAGCCTGGGGTTTAGTTAACAGTTAGATGTCAGTGTTGATGTCTTCATTTTGACAAATGTACATTAGCCATGTAAGATGATTTTGGAAGCTGAAACTGGATGCTAAGTATATGAGAGCTCACCGTTCTATCTCTGCAACTGATCTGTAAACCTAAAATTACTTCTAAATAAAAGTGTATTTAAAAAACGAAGTGGAGATTACACCTGGCATAATCACTGCCCATGCTGCAAGCTGATTGACTGACTGATTAAATGTAAATATAAATAAAGTTTGTAAAAGTTTTCAAAGCTGTACAAGAGAATTATGCAAAATATTTTATAAAATATTTTATAAAAGTATAAAGCATGACTATACATTTATAAAAGCATAACTACACTGTATGAAAATTGACATTTATGTGACATCAAAATAATTTAGAGATGTAAGCATTTCAGTGGAAAATGTCAGAAAACTACTTTGTATAAAATCCCTTGGGAGGCAAACAAAAAGCTAAGCCACTAAGCATTTTGACTGTATTATATATGCTCTCGGATATACAGCCACTGCTTCTTTAGTCTAGTATTGCTGAATTATTTTTACCTTGGTTAAGCCATAATTTAATAATCATTTTGTAAGTATTAACGTTGTAGCTCCACATTGAAGCCAACTTTCAGCAGCGCAATTGTAAGATCAATAATGTGCGTGTACTTTTTAAAACTTAGTGTAACAAAATGCCCACCAAAAGTGTTGCACCAATTTACAATCCCAATTTTAAAAGACCACTGATGTTAACTTAGAATGTAATTGTGTATAAAATATGTCATGCCAGTCTAGCCTATTTATACTCATTTTACATATTATTTAACATATTTAAACATGTTCAATGGAAAACTACTAATTTCAATCTGTGTTTTAATTCAGTTTAGTGATTTCTTTTAATCTATTTTAAATGACATATTGGATATCTTATGTTCAATGAATCAAAGAAAAAAGACTCAATACTTTCTTTTCTGAAAGTACAAATTTCTGCTGCCTACACATTTTTTGGTTTGCAAAAACTCTCATTCTCTTCCCTTGAATACTGTTATTCTGTAATGACCTTAAATGATAATCCCCATTTGTAGTCATCTCTAATTTTGGATTATATGGCCTGGTCCTTGTAATAGCAATCAACAATGATTGCTGTCTCTTGGGATTAATCAATAGAATGATATCACCTCTTGTATTCAGATTTTCAGAGGGACACTTGTTTCCCTAGGTGAGGTTAACTCTATCTCATTTTGTCTTCATGTGAAATTAAGGGTAGTGATAACTATAAAACACAGTCATGCTATTTATCATTTGAGACAGGCAAGGAGAATCCCAAATTGGGAAAGCAGAGATGCTTGAATGACAAGAATAATTTTAAATGGCTAGTTCCATGGAGATAAAGAGATACTATGAAGAAACACCCCTCAGTAAACTTATGTGGAAAACATGGATTACTTTTTTTTT
>NW_007728565.1:2410-15802 GCF_000696425.1 Galeopterus variegatus
TTTTTTTTTGTGCACATATTTATACAACAATGATCATTTACGGAGTTCTTTAATATATATATATTACTTAATCTCTTCTTTGTAATCCTAAAAGATGCCAATATCTCTGTAGTTAAATTATGGAAGAATTGATTGCATGTGTTCTCTTAGCAGCAAAAGCTGTGTGGAAATGGTGCAATGGGATTACTAAAGGAACCCCTGAAAGATGCAGTGGACTGCTACTTTCCTAAAATAACAAAACACTATCTGTCATACAGAATTTGTGCGAAGAGAGAAGAATAACTTTGCATTTACTACATACTCCAGGAGAGCTGATAAATCTTCTTGAGGTCATGGATGGTTTTGGAATAGTTTCAATTTAGATTTTATTTGTGAAAATAGCTATCAGGAGGCATGCTGGTGGCAGTCAGTGGTGTGTCCTTGCAATGCTGGCAGTTCACAGCACACCGTAGTGAGATAGAACACTGACAGTGTGAGACAGGAGCATGGGCCAGAAGGCAAAGGACAGAGGGACTGGTGTGGTAATTTTCCTAAAGACCAAATGTTAGGTATATTTTAGGGCAAAACATAGGGGAAAGAAATTAGTAGTAGTGGATAATCTAAATTAAATTTATCTCACTCTCTGAGTTCTATTCTGAAGATATGGTACTATTATTGGACATTGGCAGGCACAAATTGTTGATTATTTGTCTTCAGGGAGTTAGTTGGACAACAAAGATATTGAACACATATTATGAGCAAGGTAATGGGCTACGTAATAGAAAGACTCACATGAGTGTGATAGACTCTCTATCCTCCAGGTACTCACAGCACGGTGGGGAAGTCAGGAAACCAAAACAGGCAATTACGAGAGAACTTATGATGTGTATCCATGGAATTATATGTACTGTGGGAGCACTTTATTTTGTTCAGCCCAGAGTTTTGGAGAATGTTCTCTAAAAGTGAACTGAACTGAATTTGAAGGACGAATAAGACCAGGTAGGTGAAGGAAGGTGGATGGACATTGTAGGCAGAGACAATGCCCCAAGCAGAAGTTCCAGCATCCTCCTCCTCCTCATTAGTGTCATCATCATAGAAATAATAAGAATGCTAATAATAATAGCTTGTACTTTGCACTTACGCAGTAACTACTCTGGTAAATGCTTGGTGAAAACTTTGTAAGCATCATTTTCTTTAAATTTCAAAGCAAAACTTTCAAGTAGGGGAATTAGTTCTGCTATATATTGAAAGAAACTGAACTTCAAGAGGTTAAGTAATATGCCAAAAAATAAGCAGTCAGTGGTTGGGTTTGGATTTATTTAAATCTATGCAGTCTGACTCGGAATATGAATTCAAAATCACTGCACTATACTGCCCCCCAGGTGTATTGTATGTATGTGAGGGTGGGGCTGGAATGACTGGGGGCAAGAGCATGGCCAGCAATCTGCTATAGCGTAGAGTGTTGGTGGGAGATAGAAGTGGAGAAATAGGTAGGGGACGGGTCATATTGAGCAAAAGAGCTTTAGTTATATAGGCAACTGAGAAGGAGGCATGATGTACTTTAAGTAAAAAAAGATAATATTGGCCTTTTTTTTGAAACATTATTGTGGGGTACATATTTGTGGGGTACAGAGTTGACTATCAGTACTTGTGTACAGTATGTGATGACCAAATCAGGATAGTTAGCTTATTCATCATTATGAAAGAAAGAAAGAAACAAACAACAAACAACAATATGTTGACCTTCAGAAAGCGAGAACAGAACTGTGATTAGTAGAAGAGGTGAAGGGGGATGGGGAGGGGAATTAGGAAGAAATTGTTTAATGGACACAACGAATGAGTATGTTTTATAATATTGGCTTTTAATAGCCATTGCTTAAAGTTGTTTTTATTCGGACATTGTAGGCAGAGACAATGCCCCAAGCAGAAGTTCCAGCATCCTCCTCCTCCTCATTAGTGTCATCATCATAGAAATAATAAGAATGCTAATAATAATAGCTTGTACTTTGCACTTACACAGTAACTACTCTGGTAAATGCTTGGTGAAAACTTTGTAAGCATCATTTTCTTTAAATTTCAAAGCAAAACTTTCAAGTAGGGGAATTAGTTCTGCTATATATTGAAAGAAACTGAACTTCAAGAGGTTAAGTAATATGCCAAAAAATAAGCAGTCAGTGGTTGGGTTTGGATTTATTTAAATCTATGCAGTCTGACTCGGAATATGAATTCAAAATCACTGCACTATACTGCCCCCCAGGTGTATTGTATGTATGTGAGGGTGGGGCTGGAATGACTGGGGGCAAGAGCATGGCCAGCAATCTGCTATAGCGTAGAGTGTTGGTGGGAGATAGAAGTGGAGAAATAGGTAGGGGACGGGTCATATTGAGCAAAAGAGCTTTAGTTATATAGGCAACTGAGAAGGAGGCATGATGTACTTTAAGTAAAAAAAGATAATATTGGCCTTTTTTTTGAAACATTATTGTGGGGTACATATTTGTGGGGTACAGAGTTGACTATCAGTACTTGTGTACAGTATGTGATGACCAAATCAGGATAGTTAGCTTATTCATCATTATGAAAGAAAGAAACAAACAAACAACAAACAACAATATGTTGACCTTCAGAAAGCGAGAACAGAAAGAACAGAACTGTGATTAGTAGAAGAGGTGAAGGGGGATGGGGAGGGGAATTAGGAAGAAATTGTTTAATGGACACAACGAATGAGTATGTTTTATAATATTGGCTTTTAATAGCCATTGCTTAAAGTTGTTTTTATTCTAATATTTTATTTTCTGGGTTAAAACAGCAAATTACTTTCATTTAACTAAATTTACCTGGGTGTTCTTTTAAAAATTATATGTAATCTAAAATAGAAAACACTTCAGCAGTTAACACCATTATAAGTCACTGAATGACACAATAATCCCTGGTCATTATAGAACTGATTGAAGAATCATCTGAATTAAGGTACATCTTGAATTACAACTATATTTAAAAGTAAGTATAATATGTAACTTTTAAACAGATTTAGAAATAAAACTAATTTCATGAAGTTCTTTACTAGAAATTTTTTTAGAAGTGAGACATAGAGGAGAAATTAAAATTCATTATTTTCTCATTCTGAAGAATTAGCTAATTTTTTATTCAGTCAGCTTATTTTGAAGTTCTACTTGGCATTTATTGGACCATGTTTATTTTTAGTGTAAAGCCCTCTTTAACCCCATAAGTACTAATACAGCTATTCTCAAGTTGGGTTCATTCATCCAAAATTGATTATAAATTAATTTCTATGAGAAATCATGCCACGTGCAGCTGATCCTTATTATTGTGGATTCTGTATTTGTGAATTCACTTACATGCTAAAATTTATTGGTAACCCAAAAGTTAATACTCATGGTACTATCATGATCATTCATGAACACTTGTAGAGAAGCAAAAACTTGAGTCGCCTGATATGCATGTTTCTAGCTGAGGTGGAACGAGCAACACTCTGCCTTCTTGTTTCAGTTGTCATACTGTAAACACATGTCCTTTTTGCAGTCTCTTTAATGTTAATTTTTTTCATGTTGTTGTTTTTTTCTTGGTGATTCCGCTATATAAAATGGCCCTCAAGTGCAGTGCAGAAGTGCTGTCTACTGTTCTTAAGTACAAGAAGGTGTGATGTGCCTTACAGAGAAAATATGTGTGTGAGAGAAGCTTCGTTCAGCTGTGAGGTATAGTTCTGTTGGCTGTGAATTCAGTGTTCATGAATCAACAGTGTGTATTACATGAGGTGTCTTTATGCAGAAACACACATACAACAGGGCTATGTATTGATCGGATGAAGAAAATGTTGTGTCCAGAGGCTCCTGGAAACCTAACCCTGTATTTATTTTAGGAGTATTGTTCTGGATTCACTAATTCAGTGTTCACTTCTACTTTGTAAAACATAACTACCATCAAGAATGAGTAGTGACATTTTAACGTGATCTTTGCTTAATGATGACTGGGAGATGAGAGAGAGAAGACAAAGGCCCTGCAGTTTGACAAATGCTCTTGATGGCCTCAGAGGGATGAGAGCAAACAGCAGTGGTCAATGTACTCACGTTGTGATGACCAGGAAAGAGCTGATGCCTGGCTTTCTTGATTTGCTGGCTTCTGAGGCAGCCCCCAGTGACTTTCTGGACCATGTTTATTTTTAGTGTAAAGCCCTCTTTAACCCCATAAGTTGGGGTTCATTCATCCAAAATTGATTATAAATTAATTTCTATGAGAAATCATGCCACGTGCAGCTGATCCTTATTATTGTGGATTCTGTATTTGTGAATTCACTTACATGCTAAAATTTATTGGTAACCCAAAAGTTAATACTCATGGTACTATCATGATCATTCATGAACACTTGTAGAGAAGCAAAAACTTGAGTCGCCTGATATGCATGTTTCTAGCTGAGGTGGAACGAGCAACACTCTGCCTTCTTGTTTCAGTTGTCATACTGTAAACACATGTCCTTTTTGCAGTCTCTTTAATGTTAATTTTTTTCATGTTGTTGTTTTTTTCTTGGTGATTCCGCTATATAAAATGGCCCTCAAGTGCAGTGCAGAAGTGCTGTCTACTGTTCTTAAGTACAAGAAGGTGTGATGTGCCTTACAGAGAAAATATGTGTGTGAGAGAAGCTTCGTTCAGCTGTGAGGTATAGTTCTGTTGGCTGTGAATTCAGTGTTCATGAATCAACAGTGTGTATTACATGAGGTGTCTTTATGCAGAAACACACATACAACAGGGCTAGGTATTGATCGGATGAGGAAAATGTTGTGTCCAGAGGCTCCTGGAAACCTAACCCTGTATTTATTTTAGGAGTATTGTTCTGGATTCACTAATTCAGTGTTCACTTCTACTTTGTAAAACATAACTACCATCAAGAATGAGTAGTGACATTTTAACGTGATCTTTGCTTAATGATGACTGGGAGATGAGAGAGAGAAGACAAAGGCCCTGCAGTTTGACAAATGCTCTTGATGGCCTCAGAGGGATGAGAGCAAACAGCAGTGGTCAATGTACTCACGTTGTGATGACCAGGAAAGAGCTGATGCCTGGCTTTCTTGATTTGCTGGCTTCTGAGGCAGCCCCCAGTGACTTTCTTGTGTGTTGGGACTTAGGAACATCATTTATTCTTGTGGTACTGAAAAGAAGTAGCATAAGGTGACAGAGATGTAGAGGTTACTTAGTCTCTGGAATCTCATTTTCAAATAGAGAAACTGAGGCCCAGAGAGGGATGATTAGATTATTGGCAAACCAGGTTCCCTTATTCTTCATTCATGTCTCTTTTTACTGTTATATATCATCATTTCTCTTAAGGCATTTTAAGCTTTTTACATGCAGTTTATGTGTTCTGTACATTTATTTAAAGATAATTTATCCAATTTAGTGGAAAGAAAAAGCTAATACTTTATTACACATGTTCTGAATCAAACAGTAGGCCAACCTGTTGACCTCTTAAATGAATTCTACTGTTTTTAGTGGACTCCAGACATGAAAGTGCCAACAAATCAGTTGAGCATCTCCTGCATGAGATTTTATTGTGATTATCTGATAATCTTTTGTTTTCTCTTGACTGACTTATTTATTATGTTTTCTGTAATTCAAAACAAGTTCTCTTTCAGTATAAATGCAGAAGAATTTAGTGAATTCAGAAAATAATTAGTAATTTTGTGAGTGTGTAGGTGTATGTGAATCATCTTTTGCTTCTCAGTATTTTCTGGCATGTCCATTGTAAGATTTAGACTGTTAATCCAGATAACCCCAATAGAATTCTTTCAGTAATTTGAGTTCTCACTTTTACATTTATTTTAGAAACTTACTTTACATTATCTTTTGGTATTGATCGGATGAGGAAAATGTTGTGTCCAGAGGCTCCTGGAAACCTAACCCTGTATTTATTTTAGGAGCATTGTTCTGGATTCACTAATTCAGTGTTCACTTCTACTTTGTAAAACATAACTACCATCAAGAATGAGTAGTGACATTTTAACGTGATCTTTGCTTAATGATGACTGGGAGATGAGTGAGAGAAGACAAAGGCCCTGCAGTTTGACAAATGCTCTTGATGGCCTCAGAGGGATGAGAGCAAACAGCAGTGGTCAATGTACTCACGTTGTGATGACCAGGAAAGAGCTGATGCCTGGCTTTCTTGATTTGCTGGCTTCTGAGGCAGCCCCCAGTGACTTTCTTGTGTGTTGGGACTTAGGAACATCATTTATTCTTGTGGTACTGAAAAGAAGTAGCATAAGGTGACAGAGATGTAGAGGTTACTTAGTCTCTGGAATCTCATTTTCAAATAGAGAAACTGAGGCCCAGAGAGGAATGATTAGATTATTGGCAAACCAGGTTCCCTTATTCTTCATTCATGTCTCTTTTTACTGTTATATATCATCATTTCTCTTAAGGCATTTTAAGCTTTTTACATGCAGTTTATGTGTTCTGTACATTTATTTAAAGATAA
Source organism: Galeopterus variegatus (assembly GCF_000696425.1). Classification (NCBI taxonomy): domain Eukaryota; kingdom Metazoa; phylum Chordata; class Mammalia; order Dermoptera; family Cynocephalidae; genus Galeopterus; species Galeopterus variegatus. The sequence continues at coordinate 8,871 of NW_007728565.1, forward strand.
TTTATCCAATTTAGTGGAAAGAAAAAGCTAATACTTTATTACACATGTTCTGAATCAAACAGTAGGCCAACCTGTTGACCTCTTAAATGAATTCTACTGTTTTTAGTGGACTCCAGACATGAAAGTGCCAACTAATCAGTTGAGCATCTCCTGCATGAGATTTTATTGTGATTATCTGATAATCTTTTGTTTTCTCTTGACTGACTTATTTATTATGTTTTCTGTAATTCAAAACAAGTTCTCTTTCAGTATAAATGCAGAAGAATTTAGTGAATTCAGAAAATAATTAGTAATTTTGTGAGTGTGTAGGTGTATGTGAATCATCTTTTGGTTCTCAGTATTTTCTGGCATGTCCATTGTAAGATTTAGACTGTTAATCCAGATAACTCCAATAGAATTATTTCAGTAATTTGAGTTCTCACTTTTACATTTATTTTAGAAACTTACTTTACATTATCTTTTAAAATCTAACTTTTATGTTAAGCTTTATTCCCAATTTCTTGAATAAATTTACATTTAGAAAATTTCCATAAAATTCCATATATATACAAATCAAATACTTGAGCTAAGCCATTATGTGGGCAAAGAGATTAGAGTGTTAGACTGCATATTTATGTTTCATCTGCATCAGTATTTTCAGATTAATAATTAATAGTGAGTTGTAATATCAGTTTAGTAGATTTCTATCAGAAGTTTCAAAAAACAAAACAAATCAAGAACAAAAATAATAAAAAATGCACTTTATCACACATGGTATGGGTGGAATATTGTTTCGGGAAACATTTAACTCTGTACATGAGTATGTATACTAAATAGCAATGTAAAACATATTTCTTCCTATGGATTGCTGTATCTGTCTGAGTCCAGTCAGGAAACACTTTAAAAGACAGAATTTAATAAAAGAACTGTTTACTAGATATTCGGGAAGTGAAAAGGCATAGACAAGAAGGAGACAGTGCTCAGCTGGAGCTGGAGGTGCTGAGCTGGAATGAGGGTCTCATGGAGCTGGGACCCAGGCTCCGAGGAGGTGCTGGGGTCTCTGACAGGGCACAATGTTGCTGCCTTTGCAAATATTGGAAAAACTGCCTTCTGGAATCAGCTGAAGCTACTTGGACAAACTGCATGGGTGTCTGGGTGACACTTGAAAGGAACAAGAAGCCACCAACAAGGAAGAAGAAAAGCATGGGAAAGAGGTTTCTAATCACCCTCTCATGCCTCCTCTTTGCAGACTCCAATAGAGAATCAAGTGGCAATGGATACATGTGCCTTTCAGAGTATCAATAAAAAATTCACTTTATCACACATGGTATGGGTGGAATATTGTTTCGGGAAACACTTAACTCTGTACATGAGTATATATACTAAATAGCAATATAAAACATATTTCTTCCTATGGATTGCTGTATCTGTCTGAGTCCAGTCAGGGAACACTTTAAGAGACAGAATTTAATAAAAGAACTGTTTACTAGATATTCGGGAAGTGAAAAGGCATAGACAAGAAGGAGACAGTGCTCAGCCGGAGCTGGAGGTGCTGAGCTGGAATGAGGGTCTCATGGAGCTGGGACCCAGGCTCCGAGGAGGTGCTCGGGTCTCTGACAGGGCACAATGTTGCTGCCTTTGCAAATATTGGAAAAACTGCCTTCTGGAATCAGCTGAAGCTACTTGGACAAACTGCATGGGTGTCTGGGTGACACTTGAAAGGAACAAGAAGCCACCAACAAGGAAGAAGAAAAGCATGGGAAAGAGGTTTCTAATCACCCTCTCATGCCTCCTCTTTGCAGACTCCAATAGAGAATCAAGTGGCAATGGATACATGTGCCTTTCAGAGTATCAGCCCTAGCATCACAAACAGACTAGACTGGTGGAACTGGAGCTAAACGACAGTAGATTAATAATGAACACAGTTATGGTCAAAAAGTCTTATCTGGATATTTAAAAATTGTTCTCTTCCTTTCCACAGAATATGAGTCCAAGTCTACATGCTATACCAATTAAAATAAGTCAAACACTCTCCTATTTTGAAGTAACTGTTTCATTTACATATAGCTACTAAAGCATATAATTGGCCACAAATAACTTACATGACTTATTGTCATTTTCCTTTCCACAGAATATGAGCCCAAGTCTACATGCTATACCAATTTACATATAGCTACTAAAGCATATAATTGGCCACAAATAACTTACATGACTTATTGTCATGGTTTCTCATAATTGTGGATATCCTCAAATCCTTACTCTTCAACTGAGTAATATTGTCTTCCAACCTAGTCATGTTATTTTCTGACCAAGATGCTTTGCTCAGAATGAGAAAACAGAAACAAAACTGGAGTTCAGTTTTTTAAAACAAACAAGAAAACAACAACAACAAAAATATAACTTTGTAGAATCTAGAATATGAAAAGTTTATAGGCATTATGCTGAAAGTAGGACAAAATGAAAAGACCAAGTATAGAACCAATTATAAAATCTAGTGATTGGAAAATACTTGGATTGCAGTGTCTGTGTATGAAAGAATGGGGAAAAAAAAGTTAAATAAATATAACAATCAAGGAGTCAAATGGAGAAGGCATTGTAGGAATTCTCTGAGATTGGATCTAGGATCTAATTTATGCAGATAGCAATTTACCCATTAAATACCTCTTGTGACTAATTCCTTTGGCACTCGGCAAGTAAATTGCATAGTTGGCTTGTGAGGAACATTAATAATTCTATTTTTTCCTATTATACGAGATAATAATTTCAAGGTACATTCCAGATAAAAGATCATGATGAAATACAGAGTTTTGAAGCAATTAATATTTCTTTCCCTAGGTCTATTTCATAAATGAATATTTCTCCTAGTTATAAAATCATCTTTATAGATAATAGTGGACAGATCATACACAAATGATGTGTGGTTTCTTAAAGGGGTAGCTGACTAAAATAGCAGGTAAAGTCACAAAAAGTCTTTTGAAAGCAGGAGCGCTTCTTTGGAATATCATTAATTAGAGACCTTTGGAGCTTGGCCAGTTAGTGAGTAATCTCAGTTCAACCTGGTGATGTAGAATTTGAAAGATAGTTATGGGTTGGCCCTGTGGCTCACTCGGGAGAGTGCGGCGTTGGTAGCACTGAGGCTGCGGGTTCAGATCCTATATAGGGATGGCCGGTGCGCTTGCTGGCTGAGCGTGGTGTGGACCACACCATGCCAAGGGTTGTGATCCCCTTACTGGTCAAAAAAGAAAAAAAAAAAAAGATAGTTATGAACTATGAGGATAATAGTTACTGGCACAGGGAAGTAAAAGCCCAGGAAGAGGCATGTTTTGCAATAATATGCAGAAGGAGTTGTTTAAGCTTAGTTAAATGGCAGGTGGAAAGGTAGTCCTATTTTTCCACTGAGTCACACATTGTACTCAGAAACTAGTGGTTCATTTTCTCTAATTGGCTGGGTTAGGTACCCAGAGGAAAAATGGATTGTTCATGAAAATATATGGTTGTCACTTTGAGACATTGTAGACAGTCCAAGGACTATATGGTAAGTCCAACAAGTCAGGCAACACTGGTGTTTTCATACCATGGTGAGGTTCCTTTTTCTAAATTAAAAACCAGGTTTTGAAGAAGGTGTTTGCTGTCACTTAGATGATATATGATCTTAGGCCTAGAGAAGTCCTTTTTGGAAATTAATGAAATAGCATAGGAGTAAATTCTAGAATTTTCAATGTTATCTGTAGGTCTGATTTCCAGTTCTTGGCACAAGAGTAGACTATACGTATGTGTTGATGAATTTTTCCATACTATGGAGGGCCTGTCAAAGATAAACAAAGCCAGACATTAGTTAAAACAGTGAAAACAGATTTTATTCAGTAACTGCTGACAGAGGAAACAGCTGAGCTCCATTAAGATTTGCACAAAGGCTGACTGGGCATTTTCAAGGGAGAATGATGGAGTTGGTAGGAAGAGTGAGCGGGAGCTCAAGTCTTGTCAAGGAAGAATTCACAATTGCAAGCTCTTTTTTGTAAATGCTCTATGAGAGGGAAACTGGGATTTATTGGTCAGGTGCTAGCTAGAACAAACAGTAAATTATTTTGACAGCTCTGAGCTTTTCCAAACAGGAATCAAAAGGGGATTGGATGGTCACACAGTGACACAATCTTAGACTGCTAGAAGTCATGCTAAAGTTTAGGCAAGTCTCTTAGTGCAGGGGTTTGAATGGAGTCATTATGTGCTGAGAGTTCTTGAAGTTCTCAGTTCCAGGTCACTTTACATCCTGCAAGTCAGGGAAGAGCATTCCTTGGAAGCCCTAGAATCTGGCAAGCAGCATTTCATTCCAAAACTGTGTATTGCAAACAAATATGTTTATGTAAGTATTCTATATACAGGGTCATCTGAATTGAAGATTTTACTGGATGTGGCACAAAGGAGCACCGGTGGTAAGATATTGGACGTGGAATTCCCTTTTCTCTAAGTGGAAAATTAAGGCCCTCATATTTATGGGGAGCCAATGTTCTCATCTGGTTGCACATTCTATACAATTATATACTTTGGAAGAAGAGAGATTTAGTTTTCAGGATCTTTCTACTAGATTATGGAATCTTGGGAATACATGTCCAGTGTTAACAGAGGATACCCAAGAGATGTCAGTATGAGTACAGGGAACCAAGGAGATGGGTTCATGACCAGAGACTGTTCATGTATTGTGCCTAGTCACTGAACTTTCATTAGAGTAAGTTGGCTTCTTATCTATTATTGATCAGGGGTAATATTTAAAATTTCAGAAGAAGCCAGCATCTACCAAGATCCATTAAACAGCTCAAATAACTGTTTTTCAATAGTCATTCACAAGATTTAGCTTTGAAGTGAGCATGGTGTTTAAAAAAGGAGATATTTGTCAAGTTACACTACATTTCAATCACAATAAAACCAACTCATTGTTTTCCTTTTTTACTATTTCTTGCTTTAAATTTTAGTAATCTGCATTAGAAGTTTCTAGAAAACTGACAGATCTATCTAAACCTTAGCTTTGAAGTGAGCATGGCGTTTAAAAAAGGAGATATTTGTCAAGTTACACTACATTTCAATCACAATAAAACCAACTCATTGTTTTCCTTTTTTACTATTTATTGCTTTAAATTTTAGTAATCTGCATTAGAAGTTTCTAGAAAACTGACAGATCTATCTAAACTACAGAGATGCTGGGTTTTTTGCCACTCTACTGAGGTGCCAAAGGGGAATTTGCCTGGTTGTATTGAATCTTTCTTGGATAGAAAATTAATAAGCTCAGCTATCATGTCAGGCATACTTCCTTCTATGTGCTTATTATTCATGCTTTATGGCACTTCAGGCTTCTTCTATCACAGAACTTACCACACTGAATTATAATAATAAATATACTTATCTGTCTCCCTCTCTAAATTGTAAGCAAGTGGAAAACATAAGTTAATTATCTGTCTCTTATACCCAGAATAGTGCCTGATATAAATAGCTGCTTAATTAATAAAACCATATTTGTTTAAGTAACGAAATAAATGGTTGTGTGCTAGAGCCACAGTGGGTAAGCACTAAAGCATGCTTTTAATTGAATGACCTGGCTGAGTAAAAGGAATGGGTTTTCTACCACTTCTCCATATCTAACCCCTGTGCTGTGCATTCTTTCTCCATATCTAACCCCTGTGCTGTGCATTCTTTCTCCATATCTAACCCCTGTGCTGTGCATTCTTTCTCCATATCTAACCCCTGTGCTGTGCATTCTTTCTCCATATCTAACCCCTGTGCTGTGCATTCTTTCTCCATATCTAACCCCTGTGCTGTGCATTCTTTCTCCATATCTAACCCCTGTGCTGTGCATTCTTTCTCCATATCTAACCCCTGTGCTGTGCATTCTTTCTCCATATCTAACCCCTGTGCTGTGCATTCTTTCTCCATATCTAACCCCTGTGCTGTGCATTCTTTCTCCATATCTAACCCCTGTGCTGTGCATTCTTTCTCCATATCTAACCCCTGTGCTGTGCATTCTTTCCTGGGACTACCTATGAGGATTGGATGAACCTGGGTATGCCAAAACCAACAAGTGATAATGTAATTGTGAACTGAACCTCAGCCCAGGTGAGGCAGATAACTCTATTGCTTGGCGATCTCTTACATTTTTTTCACAGTCTTCCAAATAGCTCACCAAAAATCCTATAAGAAATCCTCCCAATCTGGCTATAATCAAAAAGACAGTGAATAACAAATGCTGGTGAGGGTGTGGAGAGAAGGGAATGCTCCTGCACTGTTGGTGGGACTGCAAATTAGTAAATTAGTACAACCACTATGGAAAATAGTATGAAGGTTTCTCAAACAACTACAGATAGATCTTCCATACGATCCAGCAATCCCACTTCTGGGTATATACCCAGAGGAATAGAAATCATCATGTCGAAAGGATACCTGCACTTCCATGTTCATCACAGCTCTGTTTGCAATAGCCAAGACATGGAACCAACCTAAATGCCCATTGATGTATGAGTGGATAAGGAAACTGTAGTATATATACACCATGGAATACTACTCTGCCATAAAAAAGAATGAAATTCTCCCATTTGCAACAACATGGATAAGCCTGGAGAAAATTATGTTGAGTGAAATAAACAAAGCACAGAGGGATAAAGGCCACATGTACTCACTCATAAGTGGGATCTAAGAGAGAAAGAAGGAAGGAAAGAAAGACCACAGTGGTGCGATGGACTTGCAGAGGGAGAGAACATAACTTGGGCTACAAAGTGGCGTGGGGGAAAGGTGGAGGGGAGGGAGGTCAGGGATAATTGGGTGGGGTACGCAGCGTACAAACACAACTTGTGGTAATAGGCATCCTGCCAGTATAGATCTGGCCTTCACATCTTGGGCATGAGGGGTGACAATCAGCTTTGTATCTCATGAATATTCATAGCCAATAAATAAATAAATCCTCCTAAAGA